>NC_064874.1:83551152-83563652 GCF_943734745.1 Anopheles darlingi | reverse complement strand
CAGGGAGTTGCTATCGGAGAAGTAGCTTTTCCGTTGCTTACACTTGGCACTTTGCCTTTGGCTTTGTCCTTTGTCTTACACCGAGAACATCTCATAAACCTTGAAAATGCTCATCCAACACGATGACATGTGCTTATCCATTACTGGTGTGCACCATTATGCAAATGAAGATGCAGTTGCAGCTCCATATGGGATGACAGTTCAATTTCATCCGTAATCTGCTTAAGGGCGCGTTAAGCTGATTCAATTTCTTTACCAAGTTGGTGTGCACAGGAGGATTTTTTTGTGTGTAAGCCACGGCTAATAAGTTGAATCAATTAAAATGGAAATAAATGTAGCTTCCACAACGACTACCTAGCCCAGCCTCCACCGTTATTTTACCTTGTTGATGACGAAGTGCAGTGTAGGTCCCTTCGTCTTGCAGGTCAGTACGTAGTTGCCGGGCTGGGAAACGCAATCGCGCACCAGAAAGTCACCCTCCTGCTGGACGATCTCTTCAGCCCGCTGGCGTGGTATTGGACCGTGGTACCAGGCGTGAGACCGCAGATCTCGCGAATCCAACGACAGTTCCCATTCCAACGCCTTCTTCAATGCCACCGCTTCATTGCCGCCGTCCGGTGTCGTTTCCTGGGGCAACGGAATTTAGTATTGTTGAGAGTAGACGAAATGAACATAAAATGCGAATGTTGGTGTGTTACGGGAAAAGACAAACACAGTCAGAAATCAAATTGGAATTAATATTAAACGGAACAATCCGCACCATGATGACGATGGTATCATCATAGTCACACCGAAGTGAGTGCGAAGCGCGATTACTTACCATATCTAGCAGATCTCCGCAGCTCTTACTTTGCTTGGTGTTGGCCGGCGTCAGGCATGCATAGCTGAATGTAGAAAGTGTCCGGTACCAGTGATGGTGGCAATTAGGAAAGGATGGAAAAAGAAAAGATTTAATTAAATATCTTTGTCCTGTCGTTGTGCAATCTTTAGACATGAAGAACAATGCCGCCTTTCAGAAGAGATAATACTCGATAACAACAATAGAGCATGGAAGTTTTAATAAGTTTTTCGACTTCTTCAGGAGATACCATTCTTTTTGCTTCAACTGACAGACTTTTTTTCAAAATGGTTAAACATAACATTTAATACAATATTCAAATAAGTAACTTCTACTGTTGTCGACCATTCCATGCGTACGACTCTAGTTTATGCTCATTGATCTGAGCCTGTTATTGATTCGGTAATGTAAATATATTCATTCAATCGCTTGAAAAGCCACTTTTCGCTTGAAGTTGTCGCTTCACCCTTCTACTCCACTACTATCACTGCCAAATCGCAATAAATTCCTGATGTCCAACGAGCTGACAATGAGATTTAATGGAGCGGCGAGGCTACGGAAAGCAATATCAATACTCGCACATCCAATCAACATGGCAGCCGAACCGTTTCGTTTCGTAAACTGCAATTCCACACGTCGTACCCGTTAGATCCATTCGGCGGGATCTGGAAGTGACACTACTACGCGCCTTCCACATTCATCCCCTCCCATCTCTGCTAGCATCAGTCGGCCAGCCATCACTGATACTATCCGGGGTTGTCTAGCATGGTTTCTGACATTAAACCCCTACGTCGTCAGGAAGCGCCAGTGCCAATTCTAGGGTGCTCTTGCTGTACGCGTTCTCTGTTACTGGAGTATTGCAGAAACTTTTTTTTCTTCTTCCACTTCTTTCTACAAAAATCGACGATACAATCGGCGACAAAGACACCAAATTGGAGAGGTAAATAAACTAAACTGTCGGTAGGGCTTGAAATGAACATTCAATTAAATCCATCCACCCGTACGGTCGATAGAGCTGCTAGCTGCGCACTGTCCGGATACCAAGGTACCGTGGATGGTATTTCCTGTTCTCGCACACAATGAAAAAAGATTCTCGAATAATTGATCGAGCTAGACGATATCGGTATACGTGTCAGAAGGTTTTCATGTATTGCGGGCCGTAACTATGCCACTCCAAACCGTGAACTGTAGTTGAAGAGCTCATATTTGCAATGCTTTGTGCACATGAGCTCGTCTACACCCCAAAGCAGTGTGTGTTATCCTCCACTCGTTCACAGTTGTAGCATGACTCGTACGACGGGGATTTTGCAAAGGTATATCCTTTGTGGTAAGTCCACTCCTATCCGTTACGTGATGTACATCCTACACGCCCCAGCTCCAAACACCAAGCAACAGTGTTCGCAACGACCTTCGTCCGTTACTGCCGAAACTCTTGCTTTTTTTTCCCCGCTGGATCTGAGCTGTCCGTCTGAAAACGGATGGTCGATTCGTGAAAAGTGTCTCTATGATGGCCTGGGGATACGGTCCGTGTCTCGGCTAAAAGTCAGGACGCGTTGAGGTGGTTTGCGATTTGATTTGTTCACTTGGACGAGCTGGAAAATTCGCTCGTAATTATACCCTTTTGATCCCGCCCATTCGCTGTTGCTCCGTTGGTGTTGCTCCGGGAGACCGGAAGGGATTTGTGAGCATTGCTCGTCGTCGGAAGACCGGCACTGTCCGTACCGTATACAATTATGACCGTTAAAGGAGAAGAGTACATTAATGGGCACAAACCGTTCCAGGGATGAACACTTGCCCGGCCCCAAAGGGGGAATGTAATTTCATGCTTCAAGTGCAACGCTTTATCCTGTGGCCGTTTTAGGTAAATATTTCGTTATAAAGGCTATTACCTCTGTTGGGATTATGTTTAATGAAACCATTTTTCGGTGGACATACTACTGCCAGTTGTTGTTTGACACAACAGCATTGGGACGAAACTGAGTTCTATCACATTTCTATGCAAACATGTCTTCCAATCATATCTAAAAGCATGATGCTGCAGTACGTCCATTCGCTACACGGGCATTCGGTTGGCAGCATACCAACCACATCCACAGGACAGGAGGTAAAGTGAGCATTTCGCGGCTTGGTATCACAACCGAACGAGACAAAGTTTGCCTTTCACACAGTCTGCATTGTCGGCGAACGATAACGGCCATTGTAAGCAATTGTTGAAAGTGAATGGGCTGGTTTAATGATAGCGGGCTGGATAGGGAAACTCTGGTACGCTAGATCCTTGCCTCTCGCCCTATGTCTGGATGTTGTCACGATGTCCCGCCAATGTTGTGAGGCGTTGTCTGGTCGGTGTAGTGATTGCTTTTGGCTTTTTGCCGTGTTTTTCTGTTTTGTCGTTTTTATTCAGTAAAATTCAGAGAATGAAAGCAGTGAAAATTGTTCGACATCCCTGATACTCAAACTTATATTTAACTTAGCTTAGCCTAGGATAGCATTGTAATCATTTTTTGTACATTAAAAAATCTTCTATGATCTAAATAATATGGAAAAGACATACAAAATGCGATATGGAATAAGCACAAGAGTGATTCACCAACAGTCATGCATGCACGCTCCAGCTACTCCTAGACACAACAGACACTACCAACACCAGCAATGTTAATCAAGAGCGATTCTTTTAGAACAAAAAGGTTCCCGGATCATGGTACTGCAATGCACTTTGCACTCGATGCACAGAAACCGCAATCACCACTCCCATCTCATTTCATGGTTTCGAGTGCATGCAAGTGTTTGTGGCTACACCGTGCCATGCCCGATCCAGCTCAGTGCCTCAGTGATGGACATTAAAGAGGGAAACCACAAACGCACTGAAAACCTTTAACTGATTTCAATCCCGACCATTCCGAGTCCATTTTCACCGCATCTCGCCGCATCGTTGTTGGAAGTTTGAAAATTGTTTTTCTCACATACACGAGGCCACCGGCATCAATCACCTACAGGTGACGCGTGTAATTTGTCCCAACCAACTCACAATCGCTCTTTCTGGTGCTCTGGCTATCGTCAATGCATTTTATGGCTAAATTATGCACCCTCCGTAGAAGCCGGATAAACAAACTCGAACGTCTTTTTCGCGTTTCCAGTTTTCCGGGGTGACGGAACCATCTGCTCATCTCATCGATAACGCGTCTTGTTCCGAATCCTTCGCATATGCTGCTCCGTAAGCGGAGGTGACGGTGATTGAAGTTCCGGACACCATCCTCCCTCGGAACGGCGGGATATAAGAAAGCCAATCGTTGGGGCTTTGTTGTCAGGAGCTCAGTAAAGTCAGCGGGCGTTTGAATTATTCATACATTCCTTCCAGAACCCCTTTCGCCGGTCGGTCGCTCGGTCGGTCGGTTGGTCGTTGGAGCGCTCATTACGTGCAAAAGTTGTATAAATAAATCCCGGTACGAGCTGCCGGTGCACACATCTGTCGACGTGATACGGAGATACACGACGGGATGCGCCCGTCGCTGCATCAGACGGAATAAATTATGCTCAGCGCTAGGACACGGACACACGAACGGATGTGAAGATGACGGTTAGTATCCGCGCCCGCGGGACGGTCTTCCTCATTTTACGCGTATTTGCGTGCGCCGTTTCATCGGCAGGACGTGTTGTCGGACCGCAACCGGAGTAAACAGACACACACAATCACACACACACGCCAGACAAGAAGTCAGTAGCATCGTGTACTTCAATTTTAACGTCACATTCTAAAGCCCGAATGGCTGCGAGATGGATGGCACTCAATGGCTCAAAGGGCTCGACCCCCTGTGCTCCTCCTCAGATGCTGCAGTGCAGGAAGATGAAGTGTCGGTCTTTATTGATTTTTGTATGCTTCAACATAGCGTACCGAGCTCGAGGGTTGCAAGAAACATGATTCCTGATGCGTGCTGTCGCTGCCTATCGAAAGCATCTCTTTTATGATAGACAGATAAGAACGTTGAGTGATATTAAAATGTTGTTCACGCTAAGAATAGGGGACAATCTGGACCGACGTTCCATCGTTTGAGTGAGCGAATTATGCATTTTTTAATGTTTTACGATATGGATCTTACTGATTGAATTCTGTGAAATCCGATGCTCCATTGGTTAGCGGTACCTGATGAGTAAACTGCAATCTTACGAAGGATTTGTTGTGTTGCGTGAGGCAGCAAAAAAGAATGTATGCGCGTTTGCCTATCAGGCTGGAATTCTATAATTCCGCCCAGGCAGAAAAGCACCAGAAAAATGCCTTCTCAGCATCTCGGTTCAACTGACGGAATGCAATCGGAATTCAATCACGCAATCAGTATTGATCCAGTCGATTGCAGATTGCAGACAACGGAATTCAAGACGAGTATCGGCGGCGCGTCCTGGCGTATCTCGACCCTTCCACAGTTTTCTTATCCTGCCATGCTGCCATGATACCAGCGAACACAGTCCCGGATAGACGTTTGTTCTATGGTGTGGGAAAATTGGAATAATTTCAACTTTCTCCAAACGAACCGCTCATCTCGATGGAACCGGAAAGGCTTAAGTAGCAGGTGTTTAAGCTTTTATTAAAATTCCTTGCAGTAGACCATCTACTGCGCCATCATTGCACGATCCAACGGCCACCGTACGACTTTTGTTCCAGAATCCAGAATTTTCACCCCACCTAAAACGAATCACTCACACCTTGCCGGTGAAAAGGATCCTTGGTAAAAAAACAGAACGATGACGAATGGAAATTCTTTCTTTCACTTCGACTCGCTGCGGCGCCATTTCGTATGCAGAGCAGCTCACCTCAGTTAAGAGGATCCCGGTAAGGGTGATGTTCGGGGGTCTTTCCGAAGGCGACTGTGGTTGAATCGAAATTTAGCACCACTATCGTAGTAAGGATGGCCACAGTTCTCCCTTCGTTACCGCTCGTCGAAGCAAGGTTACAATGAATTTTCATTAATTATTTATCAGGTACGGACACGCTTGTGGTGAATGAACGACTAACGTTTGCTATTCACCGTGCCGAAGCGTCTGGTCTTTACCCTTGCACCTGTTGGGAGGACAGGATTCCTGTGACCTGTATGGAAGGAGGTGGGCTATCGACCTGTGTGATGTGATTAGAATGCATACCGCTACCAGTACGAATTGCTTGCTGCTGAGATGGAGAACAGAATCTTTGCTTTCGAAGCCATCATCATCATCAAATTTACTTGGTAGTAGTTCCGACTTTTTAATGCATCATTCATGTACTATGGCAACATACAGTCTACGGCGGACAAGTCAACGCCCTAGAAGTAAACGTTTAATGTTACGCAACAACTACAATTGTGACTACCTATTAGTCATCAACTTAGGCTCCCTTCTGCAGCATCTCGGTATCATTTAGAACACTCTTAACACCCTCTCCAAGGCGTACTCTTATACGCAGGATCATGTTGCTAAACTATTGAGGTTATTGTGTAATCCACGACCCATCGCCCAGCCCTAGGGAGAACAGTTCAACGGCCTATCCTTTACTTCAGCCACGATTCCGAACTAAACGATCCATAGAGAGCGAAGTAATTAATTTTACATCCTCCAAAGCCGACGCGAGGCCCCTTCAAGTAGTCATAAAACTTAAGCTGCAGGAGGAAAACATGCCTTCATTTCGACTCGGTGTTTCAATAATGGCACACCGCACAGCAGGGACCACTCGCGGGAGGTCCTGGATGGTTTTTTCCTTCCTTCTCTCTTTTTTTTATCCCTCATCTCTCCATCCCTTCAACAGTCGGGAATAAGTACGACGATCCCGAGCGCCAGGAAATTAATCGATCCCAGCGAAAGGGTCGCGACGAGTCCGGAGCGAACCGACGAGTCGACGGTAAACGATTGGTCCACGGATGGCACTGTCAGCCAGTCAGCCAGTCAGCCAGTCAGCACGGCCAAAGGAAATTCTCCTGAGGGCGCCACAAATCCCGCCTTGGGATTCTTGGGAAGCTGCACCATACGATCGGGCAGGCCAGGAAAATGAATGAAAAGCACCGCACACCGAGAGACTGAAAACTGGGGACTGGGATTTCATTGGGATGCAATTTCGCTAGAAACCTCCATCTCGTCTCACTGCCGAGTGGCCGAACTGGTGGCTAGTCTGCTATATTCCTGTTTTAATATCCCAAACGTACACCCTGCACTATACAATGTTTTGGCGAATGGTCCGTGATGGTTGGTGTAGCAGAAGCATCGCCGACGGCAAGCAAAAAATAAAAGGACGAAGAAAAAACTCGCTCTGGACACGCTCTGCATAATGATCTGCCTACGAGGGGCGAGCCGGAAAAGCCGGAAATACTACACATTTCACAGGGAAAGCTAGAGGGCATACAAAAGGAATAAGATACCGGCTATGGGACTGCGAAACTTTCGCAAACTGTCCAATGTATTTTTTTCTCGTTTGTTTTGAAATTGAAAAACACAAGAATGGATCAGATTTGCTGCTGGCCGAGTCTGGCCCTGCCGAGAAAATAAGACGCCGACAGGCATTGAGAAGGCCGGGCCTATACGTCCTAGCGACGACGTTTATCCTTTGATAAACTGTCACTCCCATTGCGAAAGGGTATAGTAATCCCCTGTTGCTGGCGGGAGGTGCTTCCAGCGTGGATATTTATCATGAAAATAATGTGCCCATCCCCGGAGGAATACCATATGCACAATATAGTCGCTCAGCCGGGAGCTTCTACTGTGTCGCAATACCGCGCAGTGGCCTGGGGAGTTTGTTTTTGAGAAATTGAAAAAGTAGATCCCTTTTTACGGTATCTCTTGCGATTTCGTATCATAGTTGACTGATTCAACAGCTCGATTAGAGACTCGGAACCGTTTATTAGTGTTCTAAGGCTTCTAAAGAAGGCCATGACGCAAGTAGCAACGAAGCTTCTAAATCCTAGCAACCTCTGATGAATATCGACATCCCAAAGTGCAATCGTTCGCTGCTTAGTTTGCGGAACGAGAAAGCAAGCGCTCGGTAGTTTCAAATAGTTTAAAGCAAGTGCTCAGTAAGTTATATTTTGTGAACACTCAGTGCCTTGATGACCTTTGCGTGATTCTGAACGATTCGATGAGGATAGGTAATGGAAAACATTCGATTACAAGTGGTGGAAGAATCTTCTTCACACGGCCAAGACCGTTCGTTGGTTGTAGCACCCGATAAGTAAATAAGAAGACTTGCAAATTCAACAAGCGGACTGCAACTTTATCGATGACGGCATCACTAAGGTAACATATTAATTAGTTTCTAATGTAACCACGAGAGTGCCCGCCGGTATTAACCTTGGCCGGCATCAGAAACGCAATGATGATGCATCATTTGGCCACACTGGCCTAACCCAAGCACACCCTCTTAACCGCCATTTCGATTAAGTTATCGACCTACACCTCCTGGCGCGTTGCCTAGAAACCCGGTATCCGGTGCAGGTTTCCAGACGCCAGACTCGCATGAATCATCCTTATGCTATGGGTATCCCTGTGGGTCCCCTCGGTCCGCACACCAGCATGTGTGTCTGCGTGTCTCTCTGATCTCTATTATTTCAGCACACTACGATGCTTTGTCCGTTCCGAAGGGAGGGAAATTCGCGCCGTCTCGATCCACCGTACGATGGCGCCCTTCCATAGGCCTCCGGTTTTGCAAATGCCTCGCCGGCCGCTGTCGAAAGGGTGGTTGGCAGGGTGGTTGGTGATGTAATGAATTCAATTACCACCTTTGTTTACACCGTTTTTGTCACCGGGTTTTCCAGCTTCCGCCTTCATAATTCAATTTCATTTTTTTTCCTCATAATTTTCCTTCATAATTCAATCCTCATTTTTCCTTCATAATTCAATTTCATTGAAATGAAATTGCGAACCACTCTCGTGGTGCCCAGAAGCAAACGTCTGTCTGTTCGGAGTTGATGTCGGAGCGATTATTTCAGGAGGATGACATTTGAATTGGCGAGTTGCCGCGGATGCAAATGGGTTGATTACAACCCCAAATGTGTCCATTTAATTTGCCACATTATTCAAATCATCTTCCGCCGGCTCATTGATTTTTGTGTTCTTTTTTTGTTTCGAGATACACAAAGGCTTGGTGGTTCCCTAGTCTAATGTCATTTTGTGGCTGGAATTTCGCTTTCCATCAGCAACGCCTGCTGCGAAAGCAGGTAATTTAACTCCAGGCGAACCCTCATTACGGCAACGACGGTCGGCGCCTAGGATCGAGAGAACAGTAATTAGCATGCAACTCCTTTTCGGGGTATGACCTCACGGGCGGACTCGCCAGTGACCATGGGTCACGGCTTTTGGTCGCCAATAGTCGATGTAAACGATATCGACATCAACAACACCATAACCGGTGCACGATGGCGGTAAGTCAGCCAACCTTACGCACCCACAGCATAAATCCTTGGTGTCACTGAGTGAAATGGATCTATGCTTACGGGGTAACGGAAGGGCAGGGGTCGGTATTTTGGAAGAATATAAGATAAACAAACCCACGAAAACATGAACGAGCCTGGTGGAAAAGGGAAAAATGGTAGGCCCCTTTTGCACGGTATGTTGGTGCAACTGCGAGGGTGAGTTTCGCGTAGCGCACCTTGCGCTCTTTCGATCTCTCTCTCTGGCTGTTTCTCTCGCGTTCAGGATCTCTTTCTTTCTCTCTCTCTCTTTTCTCCCTAGTAGTCCTGCCAAGCCCGCCGTGAGTTTCCCTGGGGGCGGCAGGAGATTTTCCTTTTTTCCCATCAGATTTTCCACCCTCGCCAGCTATCTTCTTATGCTTTCTGCTCGTGGCAGTTGCTGTTGCACCGACAGTTCTCAATAGTAAGCCAGAGAGACAGAGAAAGAGAGATACTGTATGTATGTGTGCGTGATGTAGTACACACACTGGCACTCTCGGTGCTAGCTGGATAATTTTTCATTGATAAGTGTACCATCGTCCTGAGTCCAGCGGACGTGAGTGTTTCAATTAATCATTCCCCGGGCTATCCGAGAGTGACCATTTTGAGGAGGGTTCGGTAATTGAGGCCGATTGCACTAGATACATTAAATCATTAAATCAGCTCCAACAGCTGGACGTGCGGAAAAAAAACGAATAGCTTCCCGGTGGAATCCCTGTGCCTTTCCCTGTACGCTGAGTCTGTGTGCGGCTGCGTTCCGTGTACACTCACGTGGAGGCTCCCGTGGAGGCGCAGAGGGAGCTCAATGGATGTGCATGTTGTTGTCTCCGGGACTAGGGTGTATCCTTTTTCTCAGCCTTCTCGGTGGTCGGCTAGGCGTTTTCTACTTGGCGTTCGCCATCCCAGCTCCCGTCCCCGCCCACTGCTTCGTACCTGCAGCAGGCAAGCGGAATCCAAAAAATTACCGAAGGCCCAGGACCTTCACGAAGAGACCACGTTCAGTTGATTGCACAATTACTTAAGATGGACTATGACCACTTTTCACTAGCCGTTAAGGACCTGCCCACACCACCATTCCCACCACTGAACAGGATGAGAATATGACTTCTTCTTCTTCTTTGTCACTGCTGTACACTGATATTGCTCGACCAGCAAACGAGTAGCAGAAGATAATTTAAACTACTGGCACACATAAAACGAATCACACAAGAAACGAGCAGCAAAACCGGAGCGCAACGAATTAAATGACGGATCACTCCCCAGACTTAAAACGCCCCGCACTGGAACACACCTTCGGCACGACGGTTTGCTGGTTAGATGGAAACAGTCGAGACAACGAAAGGGCGGCAGACCAGGAGACCGCGATATCCGTAGCGATCCTTAAAGAGGTGAGGTCAAAGCAGATCCCGGCCACACAGCTCGGGGGCCCGGGAAAACGGAGAAGCAATATAGGGGGGAAATATGGAGCGAAGAACTGAAACACGCAAACCCAACGCACGCTACGGTCATCCGTACGCAGGCAGATACAACGCTGGACTAAAATTCTCCGGATTCCGGGAGCGTCGAGGACCGAGCACACAAAAGGACCACAAACGCGGCGCACATTTCTCCCTGAGTTCCTGCGCTGACATGGAGGCGGTTTTCCCACAATGGAGATATCTCCTGACAGGGAAATGGGAACCGTTCTCTCTCTCTCTCTCGCACTCTCGTGTATGGTAGTGTGCGACGTAGAGCAGCAGTACGAGGCCCTCTATCTCTCACGCCATACGATAAGAGGTTTTTGATAAGAGCGTCCTTTTTTGTATAGTGGTGGTAGTGGCCGCAGTGGCAGTATTAGTAGTAGTAGTAATAGTAGTAGTAGTAGCAGCACCCGTAGTACGTAGTAAGGCAAAACGAAAATGTGCGTTCCGCGGTGGCTTCCAATGAATCGTGCCGCCGGAAGGAAGCACGACCCCCGCACCGCGATCGTTCATTCATTTTCGCAAACAATCGCCCGCCCTAGTGAGTATACCTCTTTACTTGAAAAAAAAAAATACTGAAGAGAATGAGAGAAGGAGAGAGAGAGAGAGAGCAAGTAGAAGCAGACAAAATAAGACGATTCAAACATCAGAGGTACAAGGTTGTTGTCGTTGTTGTGGAAGGATCTCGCGCTCTTAACAATCAAACATGACCACGACGCGCTGGTTGCGTGAGGTGCATCATGCTAGAAGAAAGCCCAAAAGCAAGGGGGAAAGCCAAAACTGAGTCAGCCAGCACTGAACTGAAGGGAGCAATACAAAACATCTATACCACACCCCCTTCCAGGATGTTTCTCTCTCTCTCTCTCTCTCTCTCTCTCTCTCTCTCTCTCTCTCTCTCTCTCTCTCTCTCTCTTGCTGTTACCTTCTTCTTTTTATGTCCTTTTTTCCGGTTGTGCGCCTTCGGTGCACTGTGGCTGAGACGCGCAACACACGAGGCAGAAGAAGGGAGGCTTCAATCATGATTTATATGCTGCTGCTGCTGCTGCTGCTGCTACGCACCTTCCATCCCACCAGTTCTTCACTTGTGTCCCTCTTGCTTCAGCGGTTCCCTTTTCCGGTTACGGCGCTACCCTTCTCACCCTTTCCATTTCCGCTAGAGACCGCCATAAGCTCCTTACGGTGGTTCGCACGATTCCTGCTTGCGCAAGGATGTACGCGGTATCACGGGGACAATAACAACACGAAAAAAACGAGCCATTTGCACGTGTGCGTAGCTGTAGTGCTTGCTCTTGTGATTACCATTGTTAATTACGAGGCCGGGCGAGGGTGGGTTAAAAGGGATGAAGAATGCCATCGAGATTATTTGTAGCCCTCGGGGCCATCAACCTTCCTTTTTGAGTAATGGGGTGTAATGATTTGGCTTTTTCTTAACCCGGGCGGGCACGTTCGGGGTTTTTCGGGTGCATTTTACGGGACTCTACGGAACGGTCCGTGGCTGCTGCTGCTGCCGCCTTGATTTCGGGAGTGCAAGAGAGTGAATCCAAACAAACCGTGAACTTGGTTTTTGGCAGGACGACTGGAAATTTCGGCACATGCGCCATGGAGTGGTTGTATGGTACCCTTCGGAAATGGTCAAACCAGGATTTTGGTGTGAAAAATTGAATAATATCCACAATCGCTGGCGATGCATCAACAGAACAACAGAAAAAATAATATTTCGTCTACTACTTTATCAGCAGAATTCCTTTCTGTTTCTCTCGTTGCTTTCATTGAGCTCTTCAGTTTGGTTCTAAATTCCAAACACTT
>NC_064874.1:83528652-83546152 GCF_943734745.1 Anopheles darlingi | reverse complement strand
AGTGTTGGCGTGTGTTTGATGGCCAGGTGATAAGATGGCGATCTGATTTCGTATCCCAAGCGCTCACCCGTTTGCAAGTAAAGTTTTTTATTCGAAGAACCGTTTGCGGTCTCTCTCGTGGAAGTCCATTACCCGCTGGTGGCTAGGTGACTTTCCCTTTCCACGGACATTTCCATGTATCCCGCAGTCGGTGAGGAGCCGAGCCGCGTTGGACCTGAACAGTCCCGGCCGGTTCACCGCTGCTGGTAGTGACCCACTGCCGGTGGTCGCTGAAGCGGCTTCTCGTCGTGGCCTTTCATTCACGCCGGCATCGATTAATATAAATTATTCAATCCAGCATTTTTTTTTTTCGATACACCCGTCCCGAACCGAGTGCATGTGGGCTGCGTGGAGCTGCATGCACACCACGCGGATGCAGGCGAGCTAGTGCAGTAGGGTGTGGGACAGTACGGTGATGCTGGTGCTGCTGCTGTGGTCGCTCGTGCCGTGCCGTGATATGTTGTGGAACGGTTGGCCACATTGCCGGTCGCGAGCACGACTGTCACAAACTACCATGTGCGGCACAGTTGGTGACATGCAGTCATTCTTCTGAACCCGAAAAAAAATGAAATTGCAAGTTTCATTTAAATTGAAACTAGACAGAAATTGGAAATTAATTGTTTTGATGCTAACGTTTCCCTATTGAATGAATTTATTTCAAAATTGAAATAACAATCGTATCGTTTGATAACGCAGCAGTATCGTTTCATAGCACGTTTAATTGCATCATTCCAGGCCTATTTTTTAAACTAATTAAGCCTTTTAACCGCGTAGTTCTTCTGTACCTAAATCCCGATGATCCATAAAATGATCCAACTATTTTAAATTTGCCTAAAAATAGTTCCGGTGCCGTTTAAACTCTCGCAGAGTTTTTCAACTAAGTAAATCGTGAAATGCTGTATGTTCGTTTTGTGCCTTTCAAGTACAAACAATAGTTAGAATATAGCCAGAATTTTTATAGTTTGATTATCACTTTTCTGGAGAATGTGCATTCCAGGTATATCAAACAAACACAGCATCGATCGCAGTTGAAACACAAAAAGCAATCTTCAAAACGCTATTAATAATATCATCGCAATGTAACATTTATCTTTGAGTATTTGGTATTAAAAAAAAGTGAAACATTAGTTTGGAAAATTAAAATTTACCAAAACAAACTGCATTACCACAAATGGGAAAAAGTCATCTTCACCATAAAAACCACAGCATTTTTTGCTTCGCTTTCCCCACGACGAAGAGAAGAGTCTCCAAAATTTCAAACTTCATTTCACTGCAAATGCAATTGAAGATTTCACATGTTCATAAGGAATTCCATGCTTGAGCCACTCCTTTCCCCCTTCGCTCCAAAGCCTTCACATGGAGCCTGCAACGCAGCCTTAACCGAACCAACCGCCGCCAGTGTTCATAAAAACCAATTGATTATGAGCGTGAACCTAAGCCAATCAAGGAGGATAATTAAGATAAAGTGTAAGCGATACGGTGTTGCCGAGAGATGCAAAAATAAAACCGGCTACCACCGGCACGCCATAATCGCACGCTATAACCCGCGGAACATGGCCCGGCGAGTTGGATCCGGCTTTTGCATATGCACGTGTAGAATCCGTAGAACCCCTAACGCCACAGGCGGCGCACTGGTTGAGCAAGTTTCGCGAAGATAATTTCATTAAGCAGTCGGAAGACTAATTAACGCGTTTCGTGTAGCGTGTTAGGGCCCTTCCTCCCAGGTCTCCGGTACACGATCCCTGGCCTACCGTTTTACTTACTCTGTGAACGTCTTTTGTCGAGTTTGCTGGTGGTTTTGCCCATCCTTATGCGTATCGTGCGATGGTCTAGTGGTGGTGTGTCCTAGTGTTGATTGAACGTGCCGTTCTCGGTCGTTCCCAGCCTATCACTAAAGTCGCCCTGGAAAGGATGAAGAAACATTACTTTCGTCCGAACGGACAACAACACCAAAAAGTCAGGGAGCACCAACAGTTAATTCTCCTCCTCTGGTACTCCGGTCAGTAGAAGCGAGATTAGATTAGGGATGAACCCTATGCCCCCCCCACCAGAACTCGCGAAAATGGGCTGCAATTTGTTTCATCTTCGCGCTGTCGGTAAGACGATTATCCCGTACCCTGTCTCGGCTACTCATCGCAGAACTCCAGCCTCAGAGCTCGAGGTGCTAATGCCGTCAGCTTAACCTAAGCTTCAAGAAGTCATGGCTGGGAACAGATTTGGCAAAGTTGTCCGTTCGAAAACGGGGAGTTGGCGGCGGTCGAGATGTGACGCGGCACGGTGCCACACCGAAACATCGACATCTATCGTGGTTTACCGGTTTCCAACAACCAACCTTTTGCTGTCCGCTCCCTGCCACCCCGCCCTATATTCCACCGTTGAGATCATGCGAATGGAGGATTTGGTCAGGATTTGGTATCATCTAATGTGCAGCCTGCGTTCTTGAATATTTAATGAACCACACAAATGATGTCATAAGTCTGTTTGTGGCGGTCGGTGCTCTGTTTGTGTGCGTTGCTTTCGCATCTTGTGGGCTTCTCTCCCACGCAAGCAACGTTCCTCGGTATCTTGTCTTTGATTTCGTTGGTTGATATGGTCCAATCGTGCGCTTGTGTATATGAGCTGGTTCTGACTTAATTTGGAGTGTTTGAAGTGAAGGTAGAAGCGGCGCGTTTTAAGTATTGACAAAGGTTTCTAGAATTCGGTTTTGATGTTTATTTATTATAAAGAATGTATTTAAGTTCTTACATTCACTTCCTTAAGTTATACATCTTTTACGAAGTCACTACGTTTCGTTGCTATTGGTTCATTCGAGCAATTTCCTTGATATTTGTTTACTACATCGCACACCCATTCTTGGCTCAGATACCGTAAACCGACTATCGACCCCACGAGTGAACACCACCACGGTGCTGTGGCTATCTGGTGGCTATCTATAACAACAGTCTCGTCTCGTTGCTTTCACGTAGAATATAGACGCACGGTCGCCCCTAAGCTTCGCTAAATGTTTACTTCCAACGGCCAACACCGTCGAAGCCCTTTCCATCTCGTGCTTTAAGAGACCGAGACCGGAATATAACTAGCCCTCGTACAGTCGACTGATTGTTCCCGCGGAAAGTAATTACACTTACCAGCTATAGGCTCCAGCGCCAACATTTATCACGCGGCTCCAATCGCTGCACCGTCTACGTCTGCGAGTGCGTTCGTTTGTTTGAGGTTTCTCCACGCAGCACGCCAGCACCATAGCACTTCTGGTACATCAAACCACATACCACCGCAACCACAATCAACCACCAGTCGCAGCACACCCCGGGGCTGCATTTAATGCAAATTAAATGACCTCGACGTGCATCGTGGGCAAGGTGCACGGGCTGGTCGAGTCGAATGGAATGGAATGGAATTAGATTTGTTTCGATCCGTCTCGATCGCGAGTGAGATCATTCACCGCGCGAATAAACAACCGAGGGGGTTGGAACGTGGAAGTCGTCGTTAACACTTTGTTCGCCCCACCAGTAACTTCGACACGTTGAGAAGCGGTTCACCAATTGCCCTGGTGTAGTTGGAAAGCAAAGTTGACACTTCTTGAACTAGTAACTTTTACGGTAAAGGAATTTGAAGTCGCTGCCACCGCGGTATATGGTGATAATTAAAAACCCATTTGTCTTGCTTCACGACACCGCTTTTTTCGATTTCGATCCACTCTCGGCCTATCGCGACATTCTTCAGTGGACACGTGGTTCACTTCAAGGCACTTGGTAGCCGCCACATTTCACACCTCGCCTTATCTGGACTGCGGCATCTGATTATGCTGCAATATGATACTCACGTTGCTTTATCGACCTGGTGGACCTTTCACTCACGCCAGCATTGCAGTAGTTCTCGAACGAGAACAGCCTTGAGCATTTAGAACTCTGATGGAGCAATAAAGATGTTGTTACCGTCACACCAGTGCACTGATAATAACACAGTTCTATTGGGAAAGCGCACTTCAACTGCGCCACGTGATCAACACCACTAAACGATCGTAAAGAGCAAAACAATAGCCATACACTAGCAGCACACGGAACTGGCCCGAATATCGACCGGCCTGATGGCGCGTACCCACTCGATTGTACGTTCCGAAGGCTTATGGCCGTGCCGGATGTGTTGGTCAAAAGGGGTGCGCGCGCTACTCACTACCACCGCCATGACGTCATCAATCGCGAGTGGGTTGATTGAATAGTTTGTCACCTGGCTGATGGTGTTTAGTATAAACAAATAACATGTCGATCGAGATGGTGTTCAGGGTTGCGGTTGGAAAGGTTCCAATCCAAATATAAACTTAAAAAAGAAGAAAAGTTTTTCGAACATTTTAAATAACTTTACCGTCTGCCCACATGTCAATAGATGAGTTTCTTTCCACAATCTCCTCTCCCTTGCCCGGTCACCTTAAAGGCAGCTGGCTCGTTGGCTTATCTTTACTTCTCGTTTCATGGCATTAAGCGATGTTTGGATAGCTGCCTTACACGCCGCACGCAGTGTAGCGTTTCACACATCCACCCGCCGAATACCGAATGTGCAGCAATCGGAATGTTGAAATGCAAATGTTTATTCGCGGCGTACACCGCCCTACGCACGGCGCAATGTACTGTTGACTTGACAAATTTGGAAATTTCTCCAGAAGATGCGGTGACGAATTTGTGATCTTTTCTTTCTAACTTCATCGTAAGGTCACAACCACAATTGCGATTGTTGATAAAGGGGTTGAATGCATAGAAAAGGTTGCTTTTGAGATCATGCTTGTGTCGACGGCGGATGAAACCACTTCAAATGTTTTTACCAAACCGTTAAACAAATCTTCTCAGTCCATTTCGAGATTCATTCTTTAATTCTTTAACTGAATTTTTTACAGTATATTACTAAGTTGCTGTACAATTGATTACATTTCCGTTTTGTTTACATTACTAGATAGTTCTCTTATGGCCCGTCATATGGTCAGTGTCCCTTTCAGGATGGTTTTCTATAATCTATACCAACAGTACAATACCTTTATCTTAGAAATGTTCTGAGCAAATTCCCTACAGTACCCAGTACCCTCACGAGTACTTTAATTTGTTGGCATTAACATCAGGAAAGAACGTACCAGCCGTTTTCACCAATGAGGTTGCATCCTTCACAGGGTGAGGCGCTGACAGGTGCGGCACACCAACCATCATTGAAGTTGGCCTACTGTAATCCATCATCGGTGGTCCAGTATAGGCCGGTGGTGCTGGTGGAAATGCCAGCAAAGGCTTCTCCAGCGCGGCCCGATCACCGCGGCACTCGTGGTTCTTAATGTCGGCGAACGTTTCGAACAGATTCTCGCACACAACGCACTTCAGATGATTGCGAGCCTGAAATTCGTACCGGAGAAAAGCGTTAGCTTGATATTGGAAAACTGTTGGTTGCGTAATCGATCGACAAACCTTCTCCCGGCGATCGATGCTCGATTGTGTGATGGTGGCTACTGGTTCCTGTTTCACCTCACGCATGTGACGCTCTAGGAGCTGCGAAAAGTTCCCGAAAATCCCGGCCGAATCAAGCCCGCCTAGATTGTTCGTTGTTGGCGGTGGACCTATATAACTCCCAGGCACGTATGGAGGAAGTGATGGGGGATGCATCGGGTTGCTCGACTCCGGTATCGTTTCCGATCGGCCTGATGATGGAGTACGAGCCCCAAGACGAAGGTCCGCAATTCGCTCTGCTTCCTTCGGTGCCGTTAGTCCCTCCATGGGTGCCGAGATCGTTGAAGGCGGAACATCGCCAGTTAACTTGCAATCGCTCTTCTCCAACTTGAAGCTGGTGAATATGGCTTGCGGAGAATCCTGAACCTATGATGCGAGGGTTGGCGTGTTGATTGAAATTGAGATTCATACAGACACGGATCGATTTATGGTCCGCCACCGATGATGCTCACATAATTGACATGTAATGGTTGGATGTAGGAACTTCCATACCGATCGATCAACACCGACCGGTGGTTAGTGAAGAGATAAGATAGGTTGCCTGTCCTGTTCGTCCGAGCGTGCGTTAATCGATGTGTAAGAATAAGATTGGGGATGTTAGGTTGTTAGTGGATGAATGATGAAGATGCAGATAGTAAGCTAGTGAAAGTGAGAGAGAAAGAGAGAGGGTCAGAACCCGAAACTTACATTATTGTACACCTCCATCACGTGGTTCTTCCGTGGACGTCCCCGTTTGCGATTAAACAACGTTTTGCTCGAGCTGAACTGCAGAAAGTTGGCCGTTTCTAGCAGTGCCCGATCGCGATCCGTCACGCCACCCTCAAGCGGGGATCTTCGGGAGCTGGTCGGAGTCGTGGTCGGAATACTAGTGGTGCACCCAACACCCCCACTGTCTTCTCTTTTTAGCAATCGATAGTCAACCGATGGATTCGATAGCAGCTTCGAGCGCGGTGGCGTTGTACTGAGCGATTCCTTCTTCATATACAGTGGCCCATCTACTGTGAATGTTTCCGGTTGATCCGCGCCAGTTTCCTCTGGTTTATATTTCCTCTTAACCCCCACCGCCCCTCGTTCAACGCCCGAAATTGCACTAGGAACTTGTGGATTGTGGAGGTTGGATATTGGAGTGCCGGTGGCCATCATTGCACCGCCATACATTTGATGCAGATAACTCTCCTCGAAGGAACCCATCAGCGAGAGACCCCGTAGCATTTCGACGTTTTCCGGTGCAAAGACATGCTCGTAACTCATGTTCTGTAACAGCTGTAACCGCATATGGTACATCATCTGCAGTGGCAACGCCCGGAACGTGATCTCTGCCATCACCGAGAGTAACTCGAGGAACGGATTTTTTGGGGGAGCTTCCGTCGTGACGGTCGCAGTCACTGAGCTGGGTACAGATGATGGACCCGGAGAGATCGAACTATCATCGTGCAGTGTCGTTGTATCGGGTGTTCCGGTGCTTGCCCTGGACTTGCTGGGCGCTGGTTCCGCCTCCTCCGCTTTCGACGATCCGTTCAGCTTGGTGAGCAAACTACGGGCCATCTGGAATCGCCGATAGTCCACCTCGGTGTCCATGCGCTCGTGCTTTCGCTTGTGGCTCAACAGTTGCCCGCTCGAATGGAGCACATAATGGCAGTTTTCGTGCATACAGTGAATGTGGTTGCAAACCCGCGAAAATCGGCAATCCTTGTAGGTGCAGTCTTCCGATTTAAGGAACTTCTTGTAGCCATCACGCAACAGCATCTCGTCCTTAAGGTGATAGGTTTTGTGTTTTTCTGCAAGGGGTAGAAGAAGACATTAGTCTAAATTCGCAAACGATGGAATGGCCGCAGACCTACCCATATCTGCCTTGTTCTTGAAGGTGTATTTGCAGTTCTCTCGGCGGCAGTGAAAGTGGGTCGTTCGCTGATGCCGAAACGCACAGTACTCCGTATTGCAGTCCTCGGTCGCACGAAACCGTTGGAAGCTAACAAGGGGAATTTAAAGTAATCTCATGAATATCTGTTGCTTCTGTAACATTCTCATCTCGACTCGGCTCCAAACTTACCCATTCTTCACGATCGCCTCATGCTTCCGGTGGTAGTTGGCGTGCATCTGCACATCGCTCGTGCTGATGTACACCTTATCACAGTTCTCGTGCACGCAGTGATAGTGCGTGTGCTTGTAGTTATGCTGGCACGCGCCGTACTGGATGCTGCAGTCATCCGACGAAGAGAACCGATAAAAACCGTACTTTAGCGACTCCTGGCGCTTTTTGTGCCACTTGAGATGGCGAATGATTTCGTATTTCTTGTAGAGCAACTTTCCCCGGCAGAACGTGTCGTGGCAGTGGAAGTGCTCGTGCAGACTCTCGTACTGACATTTATCGTGCTTGCAATCATACCCTGACGCGTACCGCTGTATTAGGCCGTAATTATCTGGAAAGAAGCGGAGAGCGATCGTTGATTAACGCGGCCCGAGCATGGAAAACCCCTAAAAGTATGCAAATCAATGACACTCTATGTTGCCCGAGTGACGATGTGTAGCGATAAGCCTGCTGCGAGCAGTAGTAATAGTAGCAACAGCAGGTAACCGATGATCACGTGCTTAGCGATTATGACGTTATGGAAGGACTCCTAAACCTGGTAGCGTTTATTGCTTGCAACCATTCTACTCGATGGACCTTATCGGTGTTCAGTCGTTAAAAGGCAGAGCAGTAAAAATCAAAGCATGGAAACAACAGACGCTAGGCCATTCTACCAGCAAGTGCCAAGGCGCTGCCGAATCATATCAAATTCTTCATTTGACTTCCGCCACGTTACGCACACAAGCGGGACAGAATTTGAATGTTCCAAGAATTGGCTCTATTCACCGACCAAACGTGTGCCAAACGCGGATTAGCTGGGCCCCCCACCTCCTCTCGTAAAACCTTCTTCCCCTCTCCCCCCCCCCTCCCCACCCCTCCTTTAAGGCCCATGTACCGCACCATTTGAGCCGATTACGCTTGTTAATGCTTCGTTTCGCGCATTCGGTACGCTCTGCTATGAATATTATTGGCTGAAAAATCTGGTTTTTTTTTGTTGCTCCTCGCTGCCCCCGCTCCAGATCAGGCTTTGCACGCTCCCAACCGCTCTCTATCTCTCCATCTTGGCCTCCCTGCCGCGCCTTCGCCTTCCGCTCGTTCCACGACCGAGATGATTTGATTTCGCTCTACATATTTCAATTCTACTTTGTTTTATTGACGGACGGACATTTGTTGTTTCTTGGCACCGCATTTTTGTTACTTTTTTCTCGTTGTTTTTTTTTTTTCCTTTCGGTGTACGAGATTGACTTGGCCTTCTCGCCATTCTGGGGCCTAACATTTCGCATTAGCCCGATCTCGCCTGCCAGCGCCAGATCGCCCGAGCTCCAATATCAAAACCAAGCGGGGGAAGCAGCAGCATTCAGCCTAGTCATGCAGCAGCCTCCACGACCGGGACACGGGGCGAGAATATTGTAGAAACAACAAAAACTGCCCCGTTGATGGAGAGAAAGAGAAAGAGTATGCGTTAATATATCGTGCACGGTCCGGCGAGCACAACCAAAAAAAAAGTCTATATTAACCATGATCTTGACCAGTGTCCGTGGTACCGTGGCAAGTGGCGAAGGTTTGCTTCGCAGCCCAACCAAACCAACCAACAGGCCGGCCGAGGACGGCAAGAAAGCAACCGAATCCAGCGCACAAATTCAGCAACAACAACAAAAAAAAAGAGAAAAAATGTGCCACAAACCAGTATTTTGATGAATATTATGTGAAGCAAATCAATGCTAATGGTATGTCAGGAAAAATCTGTAAATTCCTCACACGCGAGCGAGGAGAATAAAAGGGAGAAAAGGGTACATTAATTCGGCCAATACGAGGTTTCCGCCTGCCAAATCCATCAACCAAACCATCGGAAGGTTCATCAGTTCGGACTCTTCTAGTTTCGATTTTGCTCAATGTGACACTTGCGCTAGTGTTGGCGTTGGCGTTCCGTTTGGGGGATTTTGTCCCTCATTTGACAATGTTTTCGCATTAGGATACAGGAGGTGTATGTGTGTGTGCGAGGAGGCTAAGATGTGGCCACTTCTTACAGACGACGACTTCATCCTTCTTTGCAAAAAAAAAAAGGCGGCTGACGATGGATGTCACTTCGATTTCGACGGTGCCACAACCAGTTGTCAATCAACAGATCTCGATCGATCGATGGAGAGAAGGAGAAAGAAAAGCCAACATATTGGCAGATGGGGGAAGTGGATGGCCAAAAGGAAGGAATCTAATTCCCCCGGTCATCGCCTAGGTCGACGGTTGCTCGCAGTTGAAGTTGATTAGGACGTTGGTGACGTCGACGTCGGGGGGGCTGCTTTAGCGTACATTTTGTTTTGTCGTTTCCCCTCCCTTCTACCCTTCTTCACCTGGTGGACACTGCTCCAAATTGAGCTTATTGGCACCGATTGTGTTCGCGCGCGTGTGTGTGCGTGTGTACGCGCATGATTGCACAGGTCGACAGCGCATGTTGATTGGTAGAGGCGATCCTCAAGGACGAACCCGTTATGGTGGCTAATGGTCACGGATATCGGGGAATGGGGCCGAGAGGCCCGGTGGTAGTGGTGCAGATATGAATGTTTAATGATTAAAGGCCATCGGCTCTCGGGGCGATCAATGTCAATTTGTTTGATCGAAGTTTTTTTGGCGAATCGAAGCGAGACATAAAATATTAATCCACCATTCGCGCCCTTCCAGGCCTCCCTAATGTCGGACGGAGCATGATTTGCATTCGAGCAAGAGCTCGAGTTAGATATAAGCGCGTTTGAATAATTTATCCTTTCGAGAATATTTTTTTGTGTTTTCATATGTTCGTGGCGATTCTCTGGTAGAAGCAGAATCGAACCAAACATAAATCGTTTTCATCATTCTGTTTGATTTAAATGTCTAACTCATGTAATGAAATTTGTATTTAATGTATCTTTCAAGTTTGTATCAGTCTATTCTTCATTAATGCTCGATAATCATGTATTCCACGAGAGTTTACGGAGCTTGTGATACACATCCCAACAGACATTCAGAACTATAAACCTCGTTTTTAATCAATTTAGCTAAGTTGGTTTTCACAAGAGAACGATTGGCTTTATAAAATTTATTCAAATTTCAAATATTTTAATCAAACTTCCTCAGTTTCACTTGACTTCTACGAGCGTCTTGATCTACAGTGATCATGTTTCCTTCTATCCAGAACTCCTTCACATCATCCACTTACCCTTCACTTCATCTTCATCTCTTTCTCTTGTAATCCGTTCCTCGAGGCGTTTTAGACGCTCAACCTCAAAGATTAATTATTATCTTCCGAGCCAGCGAGCGTCCAATGAAAGCGAGCCAATCGAACCGCAGCATCATAATGCTTTCCTTTTAAGGTGGAAAGCAGCAAATTCTCGATCGCAAATCGAGGCTCCATTATCGACGGGTCATTTTGCTTCGATGATAAATGGGAGGCGATGCCAGTAAATCGGTTTTCACCTTAACCAGAGACCCCGTCTTGTACGCTGGTCTAGCCTTTGCGAACGGTCATCGTCGCGTCTTGTTCGACCACTAGGTTCTAGATCGTAAAACAGTCCAATTGAGAACACTTAAGAGATGGGAGAAACCCAAACAAAATAAAAAAAGGCCCCCCGAATGACCCTAACAGCCTTGCCCGGCAAGCGCGGCTCGACGGTCTCTCCTCCTCCGTTGGATCTTCTCCCTCTTTGCTTTGCTGCCGGCCGGTTGGATTTCAAATTCCCGGTGAAACGGAAAATATTTTACTTCTCCTCACATCCTAACTCTAATATGCCGTGGCGTGGCGTGTGATGAAGCCGATCCCGATGGAGATTGATGGACGCTGGATTACCGCAGCTTCACGCCCAACAGGGAGCGGGAGTTTTTTTTTCGGTGCGGGGGGGGGGGGGGAGGAATGATGCTAATGTTTAATAAAGAGAAAGAAGAAGAAAAACGATCTCATACCGAGTCCGAGAGTGGTGCGGAGTGGTGTGGAGTGAGATCGTTGAAAGGATTGGAAAGGAGATGACGAGGAAGCTGGATTAAGAGAATTAAGTGACCCAGAACGGTGGTTTCATAACCACCACCACCACTACTCTGTGTGTGTCTGTGGAAGCCAGTGGGAAGAGGCAACTCATGCGGGATTGTCCGTCGGTCTGGTGGCGCATCGCGAGCCGCTGCCGCCGCCGCCACCGCCACGTGTTTCGCTCGCACTCGCATCAATCAACCGATTGTTTTCGGTTCGGTCCAGTCCGTGGACTGCTGCCATGGTGCCGCCGGGTCCTGCGGGTGCGAAAGGGATCGAGCGACCAACCGTTCAACCGATTCCCGGAGTCCGTTCTTCATCCGCAATCCGTTCACCATCCCCGATGATCGGCTCGCGTCGATGATGTTTCATTTATGATTTTTTCGTATGATTTTATGCTATTGAGTGTCAATAGGTGGGAAGGGGACAAGAAGGGGTTCGAAACGTTCGCTTCGTTTTCGATCGGGGCGTGAATAGGGCGAACCGATCGAGCGCGCAAGGAGCGAGGTTGTACGATACAATGCCACTTATCTCGTAGCAGTCGAACCAAATCTCTATCCAACATACACACACACACCCACTCTCTCTCTCTCTTTTTCTGGGCGTCGAGATTCCATTTTTCACAATAGAAAACAGTTCAAAGTGAAATTGGGAGCTGCTGCGCTATGGAAGCTATGCTTATGGTTATGCCGTTTTGGAAATTCACATAAAAAAAAGGCCAGCATGATCTAGACAACATACACGCGCGCACACACACACACGCTCGTGCTGCTGCCAGCACAATTGAGACTCCTCTCAGATCAGATCTGACAAATTAACCAGCGAATTCAAGCGCAGAGCAAGCAAAGCGGACGGCTCTAATCGCAGCGGCACGCAGGTGAACGCAACGCAACGCAACAATGGCGACCGAAAGGCCGAATCCGCCTCAGACAAGTGGCGCAATAAGAGCGAAACAAAAACCTCCACCAAGGCAAGGCAAGGGAAGGAAACCAAATCATAATCACATCCCGCTCATCGATTCCAGCGCAAAGAGGGAAGCGATAGGAAGGAGGAAAACCGGCGTCGAAGGCGTCGAAGGTGAACGATTTAAATATCCTAAAATAGACCTGCCAAGATCAAGACCGTGTTTGCCGTTTGCGAGGGCAATCGAGGCGGACGCGTGTCCGAAGCAGTAGTAGTATTAGTAGTAGTAGTAGTGGTGGACAATGAGGCCTCCGTACTGAGTACCCGGAGGGAACCGCGATCGAGGCAGGATAGAAAACACCGGCAAAGAAGCAAAGAAAGAAAAACAAAACGATAACAGACCAGAAGAGTAGTAGGAGAAGGTCTAACCTAACTGCCCAAGCCACTCATTCTCTATTAGCAGCCCCCCGCGAAGCACAGGTCCGAATACATCGAAAAGAGTGACACGCAGAACACGAACCCCACAATCCGCAGGAAAAAGGGGAAGAAAGAGAAGAAAAAAACACACACGAGCGAGAAATATTAATCACAAAAAAGTCACATACACAACGCAGTGTGGTATTCAAAACTACCAAACCGCGCACCAACCAAAAAAGTGGTGACCGGATTGGAAAAGAAGAGGCGATAGTTGGCCGGGCGGCGAAATGGCCGCAAAAAAAAACGTGGAAGAAAACTGGTAAAAATATAAAACAAACCGTGATTGAGTGAGTGGCAAGAAGAGAAGAGAAAAGATGGAAAGGGAGCGAGAAGGGAAGAGCAGAGTGGCGAACGAGGCGTTCGCGATCGGCTAGAAAACTTACAACAACAAAAAAATCGACGCCAAAAGCAGCGATTGGCCGCTCCTCCCCTCGACCTCGTAGCCACCGGTTCAAACACCGGTTAACGGAAGAGGATAACGCGCCCGCTCGCCGAACTGGCATTAGGCCTGATCGTAATCGCCACGATCCCGAACATGTAGCGCGTGCGCTGATCTTTTGTGCTCGGAATGGAACGTCCATTTTTTTTTTTCGGATCTTTTCCCCCTTTTTCCACGTGTCCACGGCACCCCGCCGGCCAATCCGTGTTCCGTTTTTTTTTTTTTTGTTATGCGACGGATCGCTTCGTGATACGCACACCGAGATGGCAGGAAACTGGCGCCTCTGCCAGTACGGCATTTTCCCTCCATAAGTGGACAAGACAAGGGGCCCATTAGGGATGGAAAAGCTACTCCTTTACCCCCTCCCCCTTCAGGGCAGGAAGCTACTACTACTTCTTCTCCTCCCCTGGACTTGCTTTTCGAATGTCTCGATCGCGACCTGGCGCCGTGACGTCGATGACGCGCGCGCGCGAAAGGCTGCAGCCTCCATTTTCACCGTCGAAATCATTATTATTGTGGTGCGGCCAAGCGGCCAAGCGGTTCTCCTTCGCGGTTCTGCTCGCTGCTTGATTGATTTATCGACGCCATTAAACCAGTTCCAATTGATTTTGAATCCCCCCCTTCTTCGCTTCTTTTTCTCCGCTTCCTTTGTGCCCGCGGCTGATGCGCGAGCTCCGTTTTTCGAGAAAGTGACTTGCCAAACGGTGGCCAATCGGTCGGTGGCTCCCGTCCCTTGCAAGGATCCAAGGCAGAAGACTCCTCGGGTGCCTCTGGGCGAGGAGGTTAGCTAGGAATCCGTTCGTCCGTTCGTCCGGTTCGTGCACGCTATACTTACTCCATTTACTCCATTTCACCGCGATTCGATTCGTTCGCCCCAGTCCGCGACCGCGATTTTGCGACCCCGCCAGGCCAGGGCATTCATTTGACCCTCTCTCTGTCTCTCTCTTATGTGCATCGAGACTGTTCTAAGTCGCGCGCGGTGATCGCGAAGGGAAAAGCGATGGCGGAGACGATCGTGGACCAGCTGGCGCACGCACGCGCCACGCCACCTTCCATTAGCCCCGAAGGGAAGCGGTCCAGACTGTCGAGGAGGGCGTAATGATACGGTGGCTTAAAACATTCCCGTGGCTTGCCGTGATTTGAGGTCCCAAAATTCCCTCAAAAACCCCCCAAAACGACTCGCAGGATGGAATCCGGCTGCTGCTGTCGTGGAGCCCGAAAATGCTATGCCACGCACGGGAGCACGGGTCTTAAAAGCTTCCGTGTAATCTAGTTATTTGCGTGGCCGCTACTATGCGCATGGGCCGGCCTCGGGACCGCACAGCAGCAGCACGGCGAAACATAACATGACGAACGGTTTTTATGAGCTGCGAAGCGGCCATTTTTATTGGCCGCTCATTTGTTTATTGACTTCTCGCGCGAGGCGGTTCTTAAACTCTTGGGGGGGGGGGGGGGGGAAGGGGAGTCCCGTGCTGGATGGATCGTGCCTGATGCGGTGGATGATACGCGCGACCGTGTATCTATCTCCCGAGGCCGGCGGATTTCGGTTTTTTATGGTGTTTTCGTAAGGGAAGGGCTTCATTATTGTGGTGGTGGTGGTTATGTTGTGTAGAACGGCTTCTGGCAAATTATCCTCGATGGCAAAATTGATGTTCGCGTAGGAGTTTAAAGCGCGACGCGAATTCGTGAGACACTTTGCAGATGATTTATGTTGATCTGGTTGACCCCGGTGCACGTCGTTTTTGTCGTAAAACGAAAGTGGGACCATGTTTCGGTCGGAATTGTCTGAATTTGATCTCGTTCAATGCCTGGTTTTGTTGGTAGATTGGGGATCTTTAGTTGGAATGTTCTCTGAGTGAAAGCGGTATTAACCGGCAGGAGCTTTGAGCTTTAATCAGTTTTAATATTATTGTAAGTGGGCGAAACGTTAATTTTCTACCAGATGTTATTTTAGTTGATTATTTTCATAACCATAACTGTTTATTTATTTTTTAATAATTCATAATCATGCATACGGCTCGTCCGTTCTCAGATATGTAAAAAAGAAAATAATTCATTATTGTTGTATACTAACTACTACTCAAGGACTTAATTGCCTCATAAGACGGCAATTGTCGCCTTCTACGAAAATGTCACTAGAGTCTCCTAGAACGACTGCACTAACTTCTATGTCACTAGAAGACTATCAACAATCTTTTCGCATTAATAATTGTAAAAGGTAAGCAAGTCATTAAACTGTTGATGAGTATATTATAAAGCGGTTATGTTTCCAATGAAACAAGCAACAAAGGACTGGTTAGCTAAAGAAGTTCTAATAGCAGTATCTGTGGTTTAAATGCTTCAGATATGGCGAATTGACAAACAGGAAATTTCTGAAAACCCAAGGTCAAACAAAAGTACAAAATACTAATTAGTTAGGTTATCAATTTCGGACAAAACATGGGTCCGAAGTGCGTCAATAAACAACAGATACTAACGCACGAAAACATTCAATGCCATTGCAATTGCTTTGTTCGGGCCATCACAATCAAAATGTCGCAAAAATGGAATCTGCAATTTTTGCTTGTTATTTCCACATCCGGACCGATCTAATTACCGTTTGTTCCAGTCCATAGCACACTAATCAATAGCCTTAGCTATATATGACTAGAATCGATCGATGATTCGGGTGATAGCATTCTTATCAATCATATGTCCTTCGCATATGCTGAAACCATTAAATACAGCAATACTCCAAGCGACTCCCAAATTAATTCAAATTTCTTTTTGCGTCTTTTTACCTCACTGTCCTTGCATTACTATTACAGCTACAAGTTAGCTGTTTGCTTCTTCACGATCTCTAGCACTCTTTGCTGGTACGATCTCTGGCGGTGGTTGAATTATTTGGAATTCAAATGATCTCCCACTTGTGCTGAGTCCTCTTGCCCTAGCCTCTTGCCGACCAGATCTGCACCACATTTCCGACGAAACGAAAATATGCGAAACCGTAGGCTCCAGCTTTCACATTATCCCGAGATGCCAGCTTCCCTGTGCAACATGTCCACCACCTCTCATATGCTCCTTCACATCACGCAGAGGGCCTTTTATCATCATCGAGCTCACAAGGACCATTGACCGACCGGGAGGCATAAACAACTGCGCCGACTGCGGAGTACTGCCCCCAGTGTGTGTGTTTGTGTGTGTGTGTCTCCGGTCGTCTCGTGTTTTGATTTCCAGCGAAAGCATCTCGCGCGACCGTCTCCTGTTTCACCGTTGATGCCATCCCGATTTCCTCTCGTTCCTCTCGGCAGTACCAACGCGCACCAGAAGACAAACACTGGCCGGCCAGACCGAGCCCATGGAAGTACACAGTGGAAGTGCCCTTTCCTTGGTTTTCCGTGGGCCTTCGAGGTCTGGCTTTTATTAGGGCTGATTGAATTATACCACGGGCACGGGGAGAGTTAATTAAATAAATGATTCATCAGCAAACATCAGCAAACGCGCAGGGATGCGTAAGGGATTGTTTGGATGTTTCTGTGCGTCTGTTCGAGTGCGTTTTGCTGACAAAACGATATGCAGCTTGGTGGGATTGTTGGTAACATTCAAGCAGGCCAGCTTGCAGCGAATGTGTGTTATGCATATGAGAGGCACACGAGGCATCAATTCGTGTGTTCGAGCATATATCATTAGCATTCGCCCGTTCTCAATTGCCCATTATGTGCTCATGAACAACTGGCCAGCTCCGTTGTTTCGTTCGTGGCGTTCGTCGTGACACATTTCTGTTTCTTTTAAGTTTTGACGTGACACACATAAATACCGATATGCCATGTCTCACATTATCGGTGCGGGTGGGAGGTAATAATATACCCCCCCTCCCCTCCCCTCCCCTCCCCTCCTTCCCCTTCTGATCAAGCAATAACAATAGGTCATACGACCAAAACTGACCGGAAGCGCGCTGGATTCTAACTTTCTTGGCTTTTCGATTCGATCGATTGCTACGTACCGTCCCTTCGGCCCAAACTCAGTTGCATTTATGCTGCGGTCGTCGGTATTGGGTTTGGAATAATAAAGCCATTTGACAAGACACTGGCACTGATTCTTAGCTTGGTTGGTTCGCTCGCTGG
>NC_064874.1:83503652-83523652 GCF_943734745.1 Anopheles darlingi | reverse complement strand
TGTGTCACGCCACGCAGGAAGTACTTGCTACGCCATAACTAGGCCCAAGGTTAGTCACTTGACTTTAGGTGAATTGACGCCACACACACACACGAACGCTAGAGTTATTGAAGCGACCGGGCGTCTTCGGAATTGGCATAATCGACGCACCCATCCGGTCCGACGACTCTCGTATATTGAGTCTAGTAGACGACAAACAGAAACCATCAGCCAGCCCTCGCCACTCACCGTGCAGCAGCTCCAAGATCGTCGCCATGCTCTCGTCCTTCTCGCTGTCCGCCAGGAATTTGCTAAACTCACTAAACTTGCCGTCGTCCATCTCCTTGATTGAATTGTTGTTATCACAACTGGCGTCACCATCGGCACCACCACCACCACCACCACTAACACCGTGAATACTGTGATTTCCACTGACCAGACTGTTGTTGTTGTTGTTGAGCGTATCACACTTGGCACCATTGTCAGCCAGACCGTAGATGACAGTTGGACAGCTACTACTACTACCACTACTACTGCTACTATTGCTGTTGCTGCTGGTGCTACTGTTGCTACTGCCACTTCGATCACCAGCAGCTTGCCGAGCATCGGTACTTCCGGTAATGCCACTACCACTTTCGGGATCACACGACCGCCGGCCCGATCGTCGTTGATCGTCACCCATCATTTCGTCCTCGCTCGCACTACCAACGGCGCCATCGTGATGCACTCCTTGGCGAGATATCGATCTCTTCGCGGCCGGCTCGCTACCAACAACACCGTAACCGAAGGCTTTCAGTAGCTCAGCGGCACTATAGTTTAGGGCTTCGGTTACTACTAGAGGGTTGGTGGTGCTGTTACACGCTTCGTCACCACCACCGTCGGTGAAACGCATCCGCTTGCCCCCCGGTGTCACCGGTGAGCAGGATCGATGATCGGCTTGTGGCGTACGGCCACGGAACAGCGCGCCGGCTACCGGTTCCGGTTCACCGTTGCTCTCCGGGGACATCATAACCCGCTTGTTCGTTCGTTCGTTCGTACACTTAAGCTCACTTTTTTAATAGAAGATGGTTCGATTGCGCCGGCTTTACGTTCTGTTCTCGACTTCTATCCGAACTCACTTGTTAATACATCAATTAAACAGTAAGTTCACTGAAACACTGGCTCACTGGTGGCCCACAACATTCCAATCACACAAAAACCCCTTTTCTAGGATGATCGATTCCCTCGCACCGGACAGTTGATCAATCGTTGCGCTAGACCCGCGATCGTGATCCTGGTTGATGAGTGGCTGCCGTTGTACTGCCGCGACCCCGGGGGCGAACGCGAGATCGACACAACACCACCAATCTCCATTACTCTTTCCGAGCCGCGCGCGCACGCCACCACGACGACGACGACGACGGACGACGGACGACGATGACGATGATGATGGCGATGGCGCAGAAGCTTAACAAACGCAACAACGACTTCGGTTGCGAGCGCGGCAGCTTCGGGCTTCGGGTACTTAGCTTCGGCTCAACGGCTGGCCTGGAGAGAGAGTGCGTATGATAGTGTTTCGGGCCGGTCCCTGTCCCTGTGTCTCATGTTTATGTTTTGACACGAAGGGGGAATCCCTCCACGATGTGCTTCCTGCCGAAGTACGGTTAAAGTGCGTTTATCGGTCCCGTGGTATCCGCGCTGCTGCTCTAATCATCGCTTTAGTCAACGCCTACTCTAGTGATGCTGTAATTTGACAGCTGTAGTAGTAGCAGATTGCACTCGCCTTTCGAATTACGCGTCAATCGGATCGATCGATCGTTGATGTTCGACGAATTGGGATTTTCGGAAAGGTTGCAGCAGGATATGCAAATCCAAAGAGTGTATTCCATCCCGTTGCAAGATTTAATGCAGGGAATAGCCGGATTGTTTTTTTGAGGGGCAAAAAATCCCGCGAGTGGCCTTCATTATTGCGTCGTCGAATGATTCGACGTGAGTCAACGGCTGTCAAAATCTTGAGCCTCCTCCAGTAAACTGGATCTTTTGTTTTTTCTTAAGCTGCTGCTGCGGGGAATTTTCCATCGTAAACCTCTACCAAACCGTGATACTGGGCTTCGTGGACGTATCGTTACAAGCTGACTACCTCCCCTTTGAATTGTTTATCACTCGGTCGTGTTATGGCGATCCCCTCGAGCGGTTAGTTAGTGAGTCACCACAAGAAGGCAACACTCATCTCTTATTTACGGTAAAATTAATCAAATGTTTTCGACGCAGAATTACACTGAATGTTACAAGGACGCGTGACGGTGCACTTTTTAAACAAAAACCACCGAACCGCAACACTACAGAACTCGAGCTATCAGCTATTAGCTACGTAAGTGGTGTAAGCGTTTTGCTGCGAATGCCGTAGACCGTAGACTCGCGGTACTCAACTCAACATTTTCTGCTGTCCGTTACTGTTGCCGTTGTTGACGCGCAAAACTCCGCGAATCCACGGCTGCGCAATCCTCCTCAAAATAGTGATCCGGCATCGCATTGTACACCACCGAGTCACGCTGGGCCATCGATGTCAGAAAAACGGCAACAGAAATACGTCCATTTCTCATCATAATCATGCGAACCGAGCATGAGCGTGTGCACCCTTTTCCTCTAACCGACAATGACGACGACGACGGCTGGCAGGCAGGTCTCCTGCTGGTTTCTCCTTCGGTACACCCCTCCAGGTGCGCATTACAACAGCCAACCATCAATGCTGCTGCGAAACGCCGAAAATATGCAAATCAAAAAAAGATATTTTTTGAGGGAAATCAAGCACTTTTTATGCGCTGCGCTCCGCGCCAATCCTTTCATTTAATGTTTCCATTTTTTTCCCCGTTTCGTTAATTTTTTTTTCATTGCACTTACTTCTGCCCTCTGCTTCTTCTTGGGCAACCCTTTTACACCGGTGCGGTACGGTTGCGTTTCGTCCTTCAATCCGACCAGCTGGTGCCGGTGGGAAAACACTACGCTACGATCGAACCTGGTACGATATTTAGGGGAAAATGCATGGAAATGATGTGCCTTTTTCGGACGATTTTTTTTCTTTTTCTTTCATTTTCGTTTCCGTTCGCTACACATCGCGCTCTTGAAGGATCAATCTCAGCGGTAGGAGACTGAGCTGCATGCATTTATTAGGCGAGGTCGCCGCCATAGCATTGTGTTCTCCTTCTGGGCGAAGCGAAGACGGAGCAGATGCCGAAAAGAGGCAAAAGGGTTATCCGTTACATAGGGCGGTTATGTTACGTTGCTGTATGGGAAGAATTTGGAAGAAAAGTGGTATTTTGAAGGATTGAAACGGTTTCACGAGGATCTCTGCTGGATGTTTGTTTTGTGGTATATTATTCGATGGAATCTCTTTTTTCTCACCGTCATGCACATTTCTTCTTATGCTTCGATACAACCGTGGGATGCGCCTTGCATATCTGGGGAAACCGTGAGCTCGATGATGATTTGTTCCAAATTCCTTCACGGATTTATACTAAATACCCTAATCCTCGCAAGGATACAATCTTATTATCGTCAATTCAATGCACAATTCGCCTTATTTATCCGCATTTTATGATTCAATATGCTTGGAACAGTGTACAGAGGCCATCAATATTTCACGATGCAAACAACATTTTCCATCATTTAATCTAGTCCTTCTGCTCACCGAGTGCTGCATCCGGAATCCAGCATCGCATCAAGCAAATGATTTCACCCAGAACATAACTCTATGCACAAACATATTAATCATTCCCATGTTGGTGCGCACAGATTCAGAGCCGTTGTATGCAACAAAGGCAGACCCTTTCTTCTGGACATTATATTTGCCGGGATAAAAAATGAGGCAGAAAACCGGAGAAATGCAACGAAAATATTAGAAAGAGAGAGAGAGGGAGAGAATGAGTGATGATCCGATCCCGATGTGTCCGATGGATCTTCGACCCTCGCCTCTTCACCTATCCTATCTTACCCGATCCGAAGTTGGTGGCCCTTCCCACTAACCGACGAACCCTTTGCGTCTTTCGGTTCCCGGTTCCAACAACCCGTTCGCCTTTGCCGGGGATTGTTCCCGGTTGCATCTTAGCGTAACACAAATACCAAACCTATCCGATCCATTCATCCGTCCGCGACCGGTGATCCCGGTCGGGCCAAAAGGCAATATAGGGTCCCGTGTGCACGCGCACTGCGTTTGCCAAGGTTGTTTTGGCCTGTCGTCGTGATCGTGCGTTCCTTCGTTCGTATCCCCTCGTAAGATCCCCTGGTACTTAAGACCGTTTTTTGTTCTTATGCTCCGTAAATTGAAACTAACTTCTTTCTTCCTGCTGCTTACGGTGCGTTTTGGGATGCTCCGGGAACGGGCAAGCAAGCAAAGTCGGGTTGGGATCAAGTTCGGTGCGTGTACGGTGGGCATCATATGGCGAGACTCAGCGGCGAGAGCGGCATCCGTAGAGGCGCAACTGTGGCTCATGGCATGCGGACGATGAAGATAGTGAGACCACGACACGCATCGTGTTGTGATGTCACTTGTCCATCCCGGAGTAGAATGAAAGCACTGGAACGCACTCTCTTTCTCTCTCTCTCTCTTTCTTTATTCGTAGATGAGTGCGGTTGCAATGTGTTGTCAATCATAATTTGTCGAGGCAACACGGCCAGGCAGAAATCTCCTGGTGGTCTTCATTTCATTAAATGGAGTTTCAAGAAATGAGAACCAGATCTAATACTCTCGGTTCTACAATGGTTTTCTTTCCGGTGTGCTAATAAAAACAGCATTTAAATTTATTTGAAAACCTGTTTTAACATTCCTTTTTTATTCTATCTTTTATTGCATTGCAAATTAACTTTTCATTATCTTTCAATGCCTACCACAAGTCCTTCTGGTGCGTATCGTTGAAATTATTGGTCAGGAGCAATCAAAGTAAACCAAGCAGCCCTAGAAATGAGGTGACTACCACCTATTCATCAGCTCCATCAACTTTTTCAACTGAATTATGGAGCAAAACCTCCCGCAAGGGTGGAGTGAGCATTCAATTAGAACTCCAACGAGATGGCAGCAAATTGCCCAAAAGGCAGAAACAACGCCAATAATATGGAATGCCTGTGAATGACAAAAATATTGGATCCTGAATCGCAACCCCCGGGGAAGGAGGAAGGGGAGGGGGGTAGGTACACGGAGCACGGGCACAGATCTCACAAATTGACTGGAAACAACATAAACCCAAATCGGTATGATTCGAGTCTTTTCTCTCTCTCTCTCTTTCACACATCATTTCATTCTCCAACTTCCCAGGCTCCTCGTTCCTCTACCATGCTGGCTGCGGGCTGCGCATACTTCGCGCGCTCAAACTGTGGTCCCAGATGAATGAACTCCCCGAGCCTGATGCGAAACAATAATAAATAAATATTTTCAATTGGTACCAAATCGGTGAAGGAGAAGCAGGAGGAGCAGGAGAAGATGGACTCCGTGCCTGGCCTGGTACACATACACACATACCCATTGAAAACCCCTTCTCTTTCGCCCGTTATGCTGGGACTTCTCTGCTGCCTCGTCTAGAGATCTTCAACTGGTGACTGCAGTGGCTGCTCTATACGTGTTCCCGATGCTGATTTCGTTCCCGCTGATCATATTTCTTATGTTTAAGCGGTTTTTACTCGGTCGTTTTTTTTGCCGCTCTCCGCACCACCACCACCCTTGACACCGCCACGTGTTGATTCCGCGCGAGGTAGGCTCTTCTCGTTTGATTCGCCATCGCTGCGAGATGTGTGGTATGCTATTGCGCGCGGTTTCGTTTCGTATTTTATTTTATTTTATTTTATTCTCTCTCTCTCTCTCTCTCTCCGCTTTTGCTGCGCGCACAAGTTTATGCCCCTGGCCGGCGGCAAGTAAGGCGGCGGCGGCGGCGGCGGCGGCGGCGGCGGCGGCGGCGGCGGCGGTCCAAAGTGTGCGCGCGTGAAGCGGAAAATATGGGACCAAAAATATCGAAAATCCAAAAACCCTCCACGCCGCCTCCCCGTTTTGGTACCGCACACTTACCTTACCCCCCTCCCTCGGTGGCACAACAGACGATGGCGATGGCCTGGGAAAAGTGATTGGAATATTAATGATTCATGCTGTGATGTATGGATTGATTTCTTCTGCTGCTGCCGCGCTGCCACTGCTGAGGATCCGCGGCCGAGAGAGAATGCCTTTCAATCGAACCGCGCACCGCGCGCTAATGTTACACTTTCTGGTACCGTTGCTGGCTTGCGGTGTGGTTAGTAAGGGAACGGAACAGTTTCGCGGGGTCGCGATTCGCCATCGGAATTCGCACGACACGAACGCGATCGCTGGGATTTTTCGGAGCAAATTTGGATTTTTGTCCGCCAGCTCACGCCCGGCCACGCTGCGGGACAAGGGGCTGTGCGAGATGGAATTCCGTGGCAACCATTCGGTGTATACTGTGTGTCCGGCTAGAAGTGCATCAAAATATATAACTAATTTTGTCAACCGAATCGTAGAAGGCAATGGTGACGTGGTGGTTTGATGCGTGGCACCATTTCGGTGTGTCCAGCAGCATAACATCCCAGCCCGGGGGCCGGGCCCACCGGTCAAGACTCGAGCAGCGCGATATTCGCGTATTCGATGGCCACATCGCACATTTGAATAGCGCGGTATCGCCCGGTGGTGCCATTGTTTGCCGAAATGTTTTTTAATTTATGTGCCCCTCGCCACTTTGGTTTCGGTTTTTGGTGCATTTCCTTCGAAAAAAAAACTGTCTCCGGGTTTCTCCGGGGTTAAGTGGAACCGCACCGTGGCTCACACACGCCGGAAGTGATGCTTTCGGAATTGAAAAGTGTATGAGTGCATCCTTTTATGGGACTAAAATTGTCAACGGCACCGTTGGCACCATTAACGGGTGGCTAACGGTGGGTTTTTAATGAGGATGGGATGATGCAAGCCCATGAGTAATTGAATCGTAATTTGTATCAGTTCTATTTGGTTGGATCAGTAATACTGTTTAATGCTCTTTTACAAAATGTTCTCATCATGTTCTTTTTTAATTGGCATCTTATTGATCGTCTTCTGCATTATTCTATCCGTTATACACTCTTATACGAATTCGTAATCGCGACACTTGATACCAAACATTATACAATTGCCAATTAGCTAACAAAAGGAGCAAAGCATTCTTCACTTCCACAGCAGAAACTCCATCGTCATCGTGCGATGCTGTGTGCGTGTGAAATCATCATTAATGGCCACAAAAGATCAGTAATGGAACCTCCTTTTGTCGTCGCCTCTAATCTAGAGTTCTGAGCAACGCCGTCAGATGACTTCTTCCGGTTGGTTAACGTCTCTTAAAGCACACACATACACGACCATTCTAGGAGCTATCGTAGCAGGCCGGATCGCGACCAGGCAACTAAGAATAGACGACGACTGATGACGGATTTTTGCTGAATCCTCAAGTCGACTCAATTCTCGAACTCAATTCCGTCTCCTTCAAAACTATGCTCTTTCCATCCATTACGGTCACAGGCACCACCACCACACGCGCATGTTAATTGTTTCATTGTATTCCGATGCCGATTGTTTTTAATGCCATCTTTACTCGCGCGCGCCCGCGCCCGCTTGCCCGCTCACGGTTATTCACCATTTTGTCCATAAAAATAGATGTTTTTTTCGAACATCGATCGCCGTGCAGCCTTTTTTGGGGTTCCCGGGTGACAGTGCAGAGGGGGTGGGGGAGGGATCGTTTGGTTTGAAAAATATTTCGCATAAATTAAAGACCATCCCCGTGTACGGTGGTTGCGTTTTGCGTACGTGCGTGCGTGACACACACGACCACCACTCGGGGATACGACCAGTGTGATACGTTTTCACCTTCTGGCGCACCACTTTTGGAGGTGGGGGAAGAGGAGCTAGGCCAAATCGCGGTCGCAATGATATCCTGTTGGAATGGTGCGAAGCTTACTGGTTGGAAAACTGAACCACGGTTCCCGCACGGAACTCGCACGTTTCAGCCATTTCTGCTTAGTCCTATTTCCAATTTGGCTATCTTGGCATTAGTTTTCTTGCTATTTTTGTGTTGCCCCCCTCTCCCCTCAATCCGCGCTGTCATAATCCTCATTCGCCATACGTGGCCACCGTTGAAATGCGAAAAATGGCGACGGTCGCGACCGCCGACGGTGATACAATGATAATTGTATGCTGCATTTGGATAAATGATCCATCGTTCGTCGGTAGTTTGAATTATTTTAATGATAGGAAGCGGTCCCCTCCCCACAATCCGCCCGTTGGACCACCCTAATGCAGCGTACACACACACACACACACGCACACAAACACAGTACCAATAAGTACATTCGCCAATCCGAGTGGGGAGGTGGACAATGTGTGTCGCTCGCCGCGTTCCGTTTGGTGCGGAAATTAATAAACGACGAATTGAATATTGAATTCTTCGCCAATAACAACATTCATCATTGCCTCAGAGGGGGTGGGTGTGCGGGGGGTTGGGGGACAATCGAAAGCGGAAAGCATTACCCCTTCCCCCCCTTCCCCATCCGTACATGCCAAACGCAATGAAGCGCGTCGCTCGGGGTTGGCCTTTTTGTTGCGATAAAAATTTTCATTTTTATATTCTCTCGCTCAATTAGGCATCAACGGTGCACGTGAAGGAAGACCGCGTAGACCGCGATGTGTGTGTGTGTGTGTGCGGTTCGGACTGGACCGGTTGCAAATTTGTATCTAATATTGTGCGAAAAAAAAACAATGGTGACCCTCCGCACACACCGTTCGGGTGTCGCCTAAATTTCCCGACATTCTGTGTTGTTTTTTTTTTTGCTCTCTTTTCAAATGATTTAATTTAAATTCAATTCCCTTTCGTCGTGTGTGTATGCGTATGCAAAAATGGGTGCGTTTGGGGTTGATTTATGCTGAACGCAAATACTGCCTCTGGCGAACCAGAGCGAGCGAACGACGGTTTGTGATTTACAGCTATTCCAGTGAACCCCCCGATTCCAACTCTTGTATCAGCGAAAATGGTCTCAAATGGCCCAGGGACCTCACGGTTGAACTGCACCATCCGGGGATCTAGTTTTAGCTCCATTCCGATAGACATTCCATGCGCTCGGCGTTAATGATCGCACTGTGCACTCCATTTCGAGTTGACGGTGCGGAGCAATCTGCATTGTATGGTAATAGACACGCGTTCGAAAATCGTTCGAATAGTTTGACGCGAACATTGGAAGCGTTTTGGATTTTGAGTGTTGCTGCAGGCAAATGCAGTTCGTCATGACAATGGTGCAACGGCGATAACCGAGGGCATCACATAATGGTCGCCATCGATTGCGTGCCTAATGATAGAGTAGCAGCAACAGTTGGTCGATAGTCGATCGAAGGGCTCTTCCCAGTCCAAGGCTAGACGACAAGACGATTAGCCTTTGGAGAGCGCGGGGCCTGAGCGCATAACCCCTAGACAACAATACGACTTCGTAACGTACGAATGCGAGATGTCTTCAATTTGATGTTAGGAATTGGATTGGTTTCTTGGATTTGCATTCTGGGTTCTATAAAGTACCTTCGTATGCACCGTTGCTAGGCTACGTTACGTCGATCATTACGTCTACAATCCGTAGCAACCAACAGCTGTTTCAGGTCAATACCTCCTCAGTGGAATGCACAGGAGTAGAAACCGAACCAGGACGATGCAAAATCTTGCTCGACGAAAATGAAACAGCTTAGATTTGATCATAAATCAGAAATCGTACCCCTTTTCAAAAATAATGATGCCAGCAAATAAGACGCTGAGACCGTGCCCGAGTATTTATAATTCGCGGGACGCATTCGACGCGCACTATGACCTTGCATATGCGTTTGCGTTTATCTTGAGACGATCCAACACACGACGTGGGGTGGCCGACATCCCTAGCAAAACAATCCCTCTTCCGTCAGCGTGAGAGCGACGGTGTGCAATTGCAGCATTCACCCTTTCCCCTGTTTGGGCCGGAAACGGAAGATTTTCCTAAGGACCATCACTCGGTAACCATTTCCAGGAGTTACGCACCATTGTAGCGTTGGCCTTTCCACCCTTACGTAACGATATGTTTCGCGCAAAACCGTAAAAAAAATGCGAATAAAAAACCCTTTTGCATCCCAAACCATCCCTTTCATAACGAATCTCCAATCGGGCGCGCATCCGGGCACGGAGCGAGGGAGAGGGAAAAAGGAAAGCAAGAAAAAAAAAACGCCGGAAATACACACAAGAAGCTTCTTATTTTCCTATCTGAGCTGTCCGGGTTCGCGGCGGGGATGCTGAATAAATGATGCAAGAAGCGTGTTTTAATTACTTTCACTGCGCCCATCCCAGAAAGGATTCCGCTACAGAGCGACCGAAATCGGTTATCCTGGAGGGATGGCGCGGGGTTCCGCACAGATCCGATTCCCGTGTATACGCATCATTTGGCCATCACGGCCACACTCGAACCCCGGGGATGTACAGCAGCGTATATTAATTTTTGTGACCCGCGCAATATCCGCTTTTAATGCCCTATGGGTGTTCTACTCCTCGCTCCACACCGCTCTATTGTTCCTTCGCTATCTCTCACTCTCTCTCGCTCTCTGTGTTGCTTTCCCAGGCGAAGGTTCGTTGGGTTCGATTTTAATATTTTGAATTTCCCTTTTATCCAATCGGCAGTTCGGGAGCGCGGAAAAAAACAGTAGGATCAAAAATTGGCAAACGACTCTTCTACTGCAGTGGAAGGAAAAACTCACAAACACGGGGAAAAAAGGGGGAAAAAGAAGAAAATTGGGTAAAAAGGGCACCATTCCCCTCCCTCCCTCCTTCCCTCCGGTCATGAACCGCACACGAAAACGCACAAACATAAATGAACAAGAGAAATTAGCATAATTTTACATATTTCGCCTCGCCGCTCCGATCCCTTTCCGTGGCAATCAGGGGAGGCGGCGGTAGGTGCAAGGAACGGTGCAAAAGGATTACGTGCTGTGACAGCGGCCGGTATGCGGAATCCCTTCTCTAACGCCACCATTTCCGTGGTGGGTCGATCGAATCGACCGCGGCTCATCTTTCGGTTTCGGGGAACCAGCGGCACCGCGGAAAAACGGACAAAACGATTGCGACGCCGGAAGCGACAGCAACCGTTTTGACATGATTTCTCACGTTTCCCGAGTAGTCGCGGTTCGAATTCACACACACACACACACGTGCGCGCGCGTATGTTGCAACATCAGACGCATCGTGGCATCGATGCACATAATTTTGTGTGCAAAATTTACATTCGAACACACTTTGGCCGCAAGTTCGATCCCCGGGACCCCTGCTGTGCTGGCTCATCGCGTACCCTTGCCAAGCCTAGCGTCGCACCAGTACACCGGTTGTATGCAAATGAGCATCTATTTGCCAATCCTGCCATCGATTCATCGTGCACGATTCATTAACCGTTGCGCCAGAGCAGCAGCACCAGCAGCAGCAGCATCCCTGCACACCCAGGAACATATTTTTCCCCCGGAATCCATCAAGCGTTAATAGGATTTGTGCATGAAGTATTGGTTTTACATATTTGGAGACATTATCGACGACCGACGGCATCGAGGACCGTTAGTGTCACCGTTTTACAAATGTTTTTCCTTCCTTCGCTGCTTGGTTACGACGCTCAAGGGTGCGGTGCCCGTGGGTTTGCGTTTGAAACGAAATATTCGCGAAAGTGTACTGTTGCGCGATGTCTTTTTTTATTTGCGTCCAAATCCAAAACAAGGGAACCGACGTATGGCGTTGGCAGCTGGGCCTGGGCTCTGGGCTTTAAGTTACAGCGCAGCGTAACGACCGCGGAATATTAACGGCCACATTAGGCCGGGCCGGGAGAGTAGTCTGTGGAGAGGGGGCCTGCTGTTCAATTGCAGAACGAGGTTTCGCGAATATTTTTCCTGTGTTATTGCGGGACTCGCAAAATGGGGGAATATTGTTGGCCATCATATTTGGGATGCTGGAGGAAGGAGAGGGAGAGAGAGAGTTTTGAATAGCTCGCCAAGGAGTCCGTGCCGTTTGTGATTCTTATCGAATCCGGGGTATGGTTTTCGGAGGGTTTCGTTCAAGTTGCTTATTCTTTTTTTTTATTTGGCGCAAATTGTGCGCTCGTTGGGTGAAAGAGAGTTAGGAGCGGATTGATTTATGAGAATATCAATGTAAGTCAACGATGATTTCGTTTGCATAGGTTGTTCTGCATGAAAATCTGCATCAATATAGTAATCGGGAGCGTTTACACTAACAGAGCTAGTAGACAATCTACGCTGTATCTCGAGATGGACATGATGCTATTAATATCATCAAGAATTCTTAACAGACAAAAAGATTTGAGAGAACTTATCAAATTGACCAATTCAAGTAAAATAGAAATAGGAAATCATTTGGAAGCCAGCAATATTGAGTTTTTCTTCTTACTAAACAAAAGACTGTGGAGTGTAAACTACTATTAGGATTTTTTGGATTTTTTTTTATGGCAGATATCATTCCTCTCACCATTCAGGTCCAAAATGCCAATCCCTCATCCCAAAATTCATGAACCGTTTTTTTGCCAAACAATGTAGTTATCAATATCAAGGTTTACCCAGCATTCCCCTTCAATCTTAGTGGTCTATATGAAATAGGAATCATTCTGCGGTCCTAGTAAGAAGGATATAACGCATCTTTCTGTCGAGCATGAAACATGAATTGTACATCGACATCCTTGACAACCAATTCAACTCTTACCGAATGCGTTAGTACCATTAGCAACGGATTTACCATCATTACAATAGCATGCCCAGCAGTTGTGCTCGATACCTTCGAGAATGGCTGAGAAATGTTATCTGAGCAGGTAAATCGGGAGGGGAAGCAACACGAGGTCAAACAAACGCTTTGGACCTTGACTCCTTGAAAAAAAAAACAAAATCCATTAGAGAGGATGCCTTAGATTTTTGAATCTAAAAGTCATAAGATATCTTTAAGAGTATTATGCAAACGAATATATCTATTGAATATAATCAAACTTATTCATTTTTTACACGTATTATGGTAATTTTTTTCTCTGATTGCCTCATATACTATGATACGATATAAATTCTTTACAAATGATTCCACTTTACTATTTATCTTCGATCTATCTATTTTAAAAATATTTTATATGTGCTAAGACCCTCACGTTCCGGGAAACATTCTTCTATTAACTGTAAATTTCGCAAAATCCAACCGCATGGTCGCGACTAAATCCTCATCTTAAAGTTCATTTTCGCATCATTTAATCCTTCATTTAACAGCGCTACTACACCCACTATTTACATCGCGCGCTAACTTGATCATCTCAAGTGAGTTTTCCACAACAAACAATCGCTAACAGCACTCCAGTACGCGGGAAGCAGGCAACAAAGATGCAACCGGCTGGTGGCGTTGGTTGGTGTACTAGTCAAAAGTCAACATTGCACCTTGGCACCGGTACTTAATGACTTTTGGGTTCTCCGTAAGTCCGCCCCCGGCAAGTTCATTCCACCGTTCGAATCCACTTGATCCTTGGCAATCTACCAGCGCATCTAGCTGCTGCCAGCCATGGCACGGTCGCGACCACGGTGACTTTCGTTCGTTCGCTGGAGTTTCGCACCAAACTTTTGCCCTCCTTCGCCTTTGCCACCTCGTTCACTCCCACCCTAATGAAGGCTCTTTAAGTAAATTATTTCAAAACCAATCCTGTAAACTTTCTCGCATTCATTGCACTGCCGGAGGATACCTTCTCTCTTAGAGAGACAGAGATAGAGAGAGAGAGAGAGACGACGACGAAGAGAAGCTGCTTGGCAAATGCGAAAGTTTTGCACACCGTGGCTCGAACTTTGTTCTTTGCGCCCTCCACTGCTGTCCTTCGCTGTGGGTTTATGTGTGTGTGTGTGTCCTCCTGTGCTGTCGATCAATCCGGCAATAAAGTCGGTGACGCCCTGGGCACCGGGGCTCGGTCGCGCCCGTTAAGCCCGCCACCGACACGGCGATCATCTTGAGCGGATCACTTCTAGTCGGAAGAACTCGAAACTCCCACACTCCCACCCACCACCTCCCTGGCACGTGGCCAACATTCAAAGCATGGCCTGCCTCCTGGCCAAGTCCTTTGGTTGTGCGCACTCTTCTCTGCTACTCCACCGCCATTTGTCGATAATTTATTCACCAGCTTGTGATTGTTACGAAACTCGCAACCGCCGCCGACCGCCGCCCACCATGGATGCCACGGAGAAGGAGGTTTTGCATAACTTTTTCCAGTTAATTATTTACCGATTTACCGGGTTCAACCACGGACCTTCGACGAACGCTCCTGCACCGGGGCGCGCTTATCGTTATCGTCGGTTTGTTGCTCTCCCACTTATCAACGGCGTGTAAAACAATAAATCACGACAATGAGGGCCTGCGATGCTGTGACAGACTGGCGACAGAGGGGAGCAGACAGAGAAAGTTGTGAAGTGACGAAGACGTTAAGTGGATTTGTTTGGATATCAGAAGCGTCAGCGGATCGTTACCGTTTAAGTAGAATCGCAGCGCAGTAGAAGTATCTGAAGGAGGAGCAAACCAGCGAGTGCTAGCATATTTTAATGGGAATAAATATTTGGATTCTTCATGCTGGATTGCCGTTGAGGCGAGTGCTCTCGGCACTGTTCTATCGCATTTCACCTTCTTGAGTGTACAATTGAAATTGATTTCTTTTTGCGTCAATATAGCTTACATAAAATTACATAAAACCGCGATTGTGCGACTCATCATTAACCTTTAGCAAGACTGCTTGCTGAGTCAGCGAACCGATTTTTCCATAAACCCCCATTATTCCAACCATGAATCTGCTTCTATTCCGGCAGGAAAATCAGCAAATCGTGTAGCAGCTCATCGTGCAGCTACCACTTGGCACCTTCCATTAGCGCTGGGACCACAAGGGTACAGCACCCTTTGGTGCGAGCTGACAGAATGGAAAAAAAGGGTAACGTCAAAAAAAGAAAACTTTCTTAGCAAACTTACGCGCGAATCCGCGGGCGTCAAAAGAATCCGACTTTCTTACAACCTCATCGCACATTTCGGCGAAGAATGAAATCCTTTCACCACGGAGCACAAGGGCGCCCCATCGGCGGCGCGCGTAACGTGACGGGACCGTTGGAACATTCATCCATCCTTACATTCGTGCTTCGTTGATTTATGTTCCCTCCTGTAACTGTCCATTATTTCACCTTTTGCATTACGTTCCCGTGCTGGTGATGTTTGGCGAAAATTTACCAAAAGCCCTGGCAAGCTAACCTTGGCGTAACTTTTCCACCTATTGATGCGACGGAACACCACGCCAGCGGATAGAGAACGAACTCTACACAAAAGGAAATGGAGCTTCTTTCTTGCCTTCTATTCTTTTCAAGGTTCAAGCCTGAAAGGCTTGACTTTCAATGTAAACACTCCAACTCAAATATGAAAATCATAATGCTCTCTCTCTCTCGAAGGTAATCGACCATTGTGATGAATTATGTTTCGGGGAAAAAATGAAAAAAGGAGTCTTACTTTATTGTAACAACATTGGGAAAGTTCTGAAGATTGAATACGAAGCGACTGGTACCTGGATAAGTTCCATAATTATTTTGTTTGATTTTTTATTATCATTTTTCAAAACTTTTTTTATATAAGTTCGAGAAATACAGAGAAAATTACGTCAGTCAATCGATCGATTCAACAAATGCTACAAACTATCTAAAGAAATACAGCTACTACTGATATATTTAAATAGAACAAGATTAAACCGATGAAACGATAAAAATAGTTCCATAAGAAGCATCAATGAATTCCGATTTCATTGAACTACAAAAGTTGAAATGAAAAAAGCATAATGTAACCACAACAGGAGTGTTACCCGTTGAAAAGTTGAGCCGACTAGAAACCTACCGAAGTTTAAATACCAACAACCAAATTAATCCTTTGACATTTGACCGGCCGGTCATCACTTTCACACTCACTGAATCAAAACAATACTAGCGCGGGGGCCAGATGTCCGGAAATCACGCCCCAACAATTGCCAACGCGGCTGATGGAACAGGTTACAGAAAGTTCTGCCCTGCTTTCCCGGGGCCACGTAGAACTAGGTACATTTCCGCCCACCCAGGACTGCAGTCGCAGGCATGCAAGTATTTACCCGTTACTCACCGGAAAAGCTCCAGCACCTGCAACACCACCAACTCCAAACGGGAGTCCTAACGTGCAGAGCGATGAATGAAACAACCGAAATGGTATCAAACGATAACTGCCAGTCGTCGTTGGGAAGGCCGCGTTTCACGTTCGTGGTAGCATTTATTAATGCAGTACCCAGTCAGCGCACCGCCACGGTGGTCACCGAGCGGAAGGTGGAACGGGTTTGTGGGTTGTTAGTGGCTTTCTCGTTTCATTAAAACTTTAACTGACCTACCCCGCGGACCTGCTTGGACCCCGCCAAACCATCGCCGAAACCTGCCAATCTCGCTCGCGAGAATCGAATACAACAATTCACACCACCACAAACAAACAATCATCCCTGTGCCAGGACTCCCACCTGGCTACCGGGAAGCCAGCCAGACCTGGGTTTTCCATCAATGTAGAGTGAGAGAGAGAGATGAGAGAGAGAAAAAGAGAGAGAGGAGAATAAAAACAGAAAAAAACTCCCTGCAATCATACCTTTAAACACGAGCCCTTACTTTATGTTCGCACTGGAACAATAGAAATGGCGATCCTACGCAGGATGCCGAGGGTGTTATAGAATCACGAGTAGCAGTACGTGAGTGTGTGGGTGTGTGTGTGTGTGTATGGGAATTGTTTCAATGATTTAAATTTGATTTGCATTTATTATGCCTGCCAACGGTGCAGTTAAGGGTGAACGGTAAAGGATAACCTTCCCCTCCACTTCGATGTAGCTTTTTATTGCCTTGTCATGTGCACCGGGCCGCTGCCGGTGCCCGACTGGAAGTCACTGTTTGGTATGCGCTGGAGTGCGCTAGACTGCGATCAACGAGTTGAGATTGAGTTTTGTTTTGTTTGACGTAACGTGGAATCGGAACTGCAATGGTCTCATAAAGAATGACATTTGTGCGACAGCGATTGCCACGGAGTATGTTGTTTAACCATTTATGTACCTTTAATCGAGTTGTACTGCAACGCAAAATGGAGAATGGTTGGCCTTTTGCACTTTCAAGAGCGTGCAGGTTATCCAGTGACGCTAAAGCATGATGTGACAGCATCATCAACCATTTCACTTTTCTAACAACTTCAAACGCTCCTTCTATACACCTTCAGATGTTTTCGATTAAAATTCAAAAATAACAAACCAAATACCATAGTGGTCGGCAGGACGTGAAAATGCATTTTATGCATCGGGGCCCCCAAGCCCCGAGCTGGCGCTAGCACTAACACCCGGATCGAAGACTTCAAACCTTCGGGCCTCAACGATAAAGCACGATATTTGCATTCCTGTGTTTCCTGTGCTTAACCCGAATATCCGTTGCTACACGGTGCGCCAACCCCAACCCCTAAAGTGCACCCGAAAGTAGGGAAATTCCCCAAGAAAGCTAGCTTCCCTCCACAGCCTGACACAGCTGCCTGCCCAGATGGGTGGGGGTGAATTATTCTTTCATGCTTCAAACACGATCGACACGGCGTACTGCACCGTGCACATAGTTGGCGATGCAGCAATCAAAGAAAGGTATTCGTCGCCTCCGGACCGTGCATCTCTTAGCCTACTGGCGATGGCTGTGCAGCGTTGGTGCTGCTTGCACTTTGAATTCAGATGAAAAATCGTATTCCTCCGGATAACCGGGAGTTCTGCATGATGAATCATTGAAAAATGCAAATCTACAGCATATCTCGGCCTCATTTATTATGAAAAGAATTCGCGTGAAAAGTGGTGCGGTTTTCCTGGCATGCAATTGAGTCGATCTGAGTGTTATTTGAACGGCACCGTCGCGATACAATGATAAGCGGCGTGTCCTTAATGGTGGTTTATAATGTGCCACTCCGGTGTTTAGCGACTTCAGGCATCAATTGTTTCCATTTGCTCGGAAACACTTCAGTAAACAGTGTTCGGTGCGAGCGGTCGCGTCCCCGGGAAATGGAAGCGCAATGTTGGTAAAGGCACTGATGCCTTTGAGGCAAATTGGAAAGCTGATTGATTTTTCCAACACTTTGAACCCACTTTTGGCGCGCGCGCCGTTCTCGGCACATTTTGTGTTTTTGTTTCAACATCAACAAGACGCGCGGCTGCTCGGATTTCCCTGGCGACCGCCAGCGCCAGCGAATGGTGCGATTGATGGATAAGCTTTCCGACCGATCCAAACAAGCAGACGAGACGAGGCAGGTGGTGGGAAAAAAAGGTGAAAATGGAACCGCTGTAAGTGGCCGATGGAGGGCGGCGCACTCGCAGGGGAGAAGGGACTCTGGGGGGATGGGAAGAGAGATCCGTAGACCCCAGCAGGCACAGTTGACGCGGAGTCACCGGTTCGCGCTCCGTTTCGCTCAATTTCCATGCCAAGTTTTGGCGCAAATCTAATATTAAACGAAGGTAAATTGGAAAAATCCACGGACTCAATGGTACACCCTCGAGTGAGCGGCAGTGCGGAAGACAAACGCGGGGGGAGAGGCGAGTCCCAGGATCTGGGGGCAATCGCGATGATGGAGAAGACGACTGTTTTTTTTTTCTTCCGAAGCCAGCACACCGACAGTCAGCCAACCAGCCGTACCATCGACGATAAGCCAATGCGCTTTTCATCGCCATTTTGATTTGATTTTCTTCACCAAACGAGGACACACGGCGTCGGTCGTCTCGTCTCGTCTCGTCTCGTCTCGTCTATCCCGTCATCTCGATCGAATCCGCCATCTAAGGAAGTGCCCGGTACATTTCCAAGCACTTCGATTTGTTCGAAACCAGATTCCAGTCACTCCAGGCGGGGCGCCCTTCGCGCTCGCATCGTCTGGGATTCTCTCATTCGGTGAATACCCTTTGAGTCGGCTGGACGGTTGGTGGTGGAGTGTCGTCGCATTGATTGCAGATATTTTAATTGAATTTTCATGATAGTGCACTCCCGCGGTTCCCGGCGGTCGCTTTGCATCGACGGGGGGTTCGATTATACATTTCATTCGCTTCATTCGCTTCACTTCCGCCTGTTGGCTCTCCATAGTGAGAACGGCAAATGACTTTTGCTTTTCTGCGAACTCCTCCAATGGCCCATTTCACTGGCCAGTACCGGAACTAGTACGGGTGGCCACTTTGTGCGCTACCGTTTCCTCTCTTTCTTTTCATTTGGTTATTTCCCCATTTCCCTATTCGAGAGTCATTTCTAAGGATTCTCGGCGAGCGCACCTCTTGATTTGGAATGGACCGAGTGAAATCATTTAGCAGAATGCTCAACCGAATGGAGTGTTGGATGACGCTCCAGTGAGTTCAGCTTTGCATGAGGACCTGTTGTTTGACAGCAACACAAATTACGTCCATTTTGCGAAAAACAAAACGAGTTCCTACAATCATCACGACACTCTCTGAACATAACTGGTCTACAAGTCGTATAACACCGAGAAGTATCGTAAAGCGAACTACACGTGCACAATATTATGGGTAATAGCCTAAGTTACTTTGATTGATTTAGCGTATATTCAGAAATTTGAAAATATTTTGCAGTGCTAATTACATAAAATAAATCCAAGCAACCTAGAATATTGATAATATTGCGAGCTAGAAACCCACTTTCAATGTCGTGTCCTTCATAGTCACCATTGGATACTAAGACGTCAGGCTTCTCGTCCCCACGTGACACTGCGGTTGCTACGGAGCTTTCCCTCGATTAGATCCTGTCCACAAAGTGCACCACACTTTGTCGCGATCACACCACAAACCGAAGTCCACACCTGACCGTCGATACCTGAGCGACCACAAATCGCTACGTGACTCCGTGGCCAATCATACGGGATGTGCCAACGCTATTAAAATGCCAGTCCGTCTTCCTCTTGCCAACCTCAAACACACCGGCAATA
>NC_064874.1:83486152-83501152 GCF_943734745.1 Anopheles darlingi | reverse complement strand
TCGGCTCGGTTACAGCTCCATCCACGGTACGTCGCGTCTCTTCGCTCCAAACGTCGCAAGATGCACGGAGAATGACACGGACCGAAGCAAGGACCAACAACCAACCTAATGTCAGGTGTAATGAGGTGTTAATGGGTAACGACGACGTAATGGAACCGATACACCAGCTATCGCCGTAATACACACTAATACCGGATGCTGATAAGACAGACAGAGAACGAGTGAGAGCAGGAGAGCCAGCAGTGTGTGTGTGTGTGTGTGTGTGTGTGTGGGTCTGTAATGTACCGTAGTGCTATGGTAATGGACCCCAGGAACGGGGTTTTCACCACGATGCCGCTACCGATGGTTGGTGATTATCAAACCTTTTTGCGCCTTCCGAAATTAAAATACATTCTCCAAAGTTCTTGCTGCCGGTGCTCGCCTTGTCGGACCGGGGTGCTACCCCCCCCCCCCTTCCCTTCTCTCTTCCCCCACAATCAACAACGATCGCTCATGAATGGTTCATCGACTGTGCATCGTGCTGGTCCACGTGGGACGACGCTGGAGCCCGAAAGCGCGAGTCACCGCGAGGGTTTGTTGTGATTCATCCCGTAATCAGCGAGCAACGAACAGCGACAATCCGGAATGAACGGCCTCACAAAACGGCCATGCGCAAAACAGCGCACATCGGAGTGAACCGCGGTTTGTTTACATTTCGAGTTGCAATCGTCGCGAATCATCGTCGTAGTATCCCGTCTCCTCGTGCTCGGTAGTAGTCGTTCGAGAGCAGCACACTCAGCTGGACGTGTGTGCCCTTCCGACACGGTTCCGCGTTACGGTTTATCGACATGCTGGTGACTTGTGACGAACCTGAGGTGCGTGTCAAGTGACAATGACTGCGAGCCAGCCAGTGGACGGTCGCCGGTCGCTTCACGAGTTTTTAAATCCACTTCCAGTGACGCATTATCCGTATTAGTGTGTGCGTGTGTGTGTGTGTGTGTGTGTGCAGTGCAGTAATTCCGCTGCTAATTTCATCGCCTCCACAACCCCCCCCCCCCCCCCCCCCCCGTATGATGAAAAACAAAAACAACCAAAATGAGCTTATCCCGGTGTGCGATAAGGCAACATTTGAACGGCGGCTCGATCATTAAGCCCCCCCCAACAAAATGCGCCAAATGCTACGTCAGCTGCGCTTGTTCGTATGCGCGGTTTCCTTCTGATGTGCCGGGGAACCCGGGGCCACCATCGAACCCATTTTTGCACTAATTTTACTCCCCGTACCCCGAGGCTTGTGGCCTCTCGAGTGCGCAATGTTTGGCAATTAGCTGCAACATAAATTATTCACTTGCTCGCTGCTGATGCTACTGGTGCTGGGGCTGCTGCATACATTGCAATCAGCAATCGACACCGTAACCCGATTCCGGTGTGCTTGGGTTGCGATTGATGTTTTACGATTGCCAAAGTGTTCGCTACACCCTTTGCATTGGGGTGTGTGTGTGTGCGTGTGTATGTTTCACACTAGGAGAGGTAGAGGGATATCCAAACACTGTCGCATATCCCTTGGGAGTTGCATGAGCGGGTAGGCGAGCAGCTGCCCGGTACCTCGAACATTGCAGCAAACCACAACCACCACCAGCGTCAGCGTGTATGAAGCGAATGTTTATCTGCGGCGGAAGGAGCATAAAAAAGAACAAATTAATAGCTCACGGTAGTTGTGAGTGTGAGATGTTTTAATTATTTACTTCATTTTAAAAAGTGAAACTGAAGCGCCGAAGCAGTGGTGAAGTGTCAACGAAAACGAAAAATACAATCCGTGCTTTACCGTCGCTCACACCGAACAAACGAAGAAAGAACGCAGCTGACAAACGGTTCGCTGCACCGCGGATTGCATGGTGCATGGTCGGTCACCGCGTCTGTCACGTGCACACACACACACACACACACGCACGGGGTATAAAGATCAATTGTAAAGGTAAACCGCGTAAACGACGTGGTACTAGCGCCACGGTGATATAGCATAAAGCACACCAGAACAACACAACACTGCTGCTACTGTCGCAATTGCCGCTGAACGCAGGACAAACAACGCGGCGCGAATCAAAGCCACACAAACACCGGCCTCCGATCCGATCCGGTGGCATGGAAAATGAATTGGACCCGTAATCGAATCAATTATGTATAAAGTTGCATTGCCGCTTCCGCCGTCACCGGTTACGTTGGTGCTGCCGCTGGTGCTTCCGGTGATGGTGGCGCTGCTGCTGCTGATGCCACCATTCCTCTACGCCGCCGCTGCATCCTCCCTCGGTAAGTGTCCCCAACAAATGGGGGATTCCTGTTGTCCATCCTGGTGGCAGTAACACACACACACATCGTATGTGTTTGTCCTGATCGGTTTGTGAAAAGAAAATAATTAATTTCACATTCAGCCCCGGCCCTGGTGTACATGTTATTTATGTGCGTTTGATAGTAGTTGTTGTGGGTGGGTTGGTAACACAGAGCAACGACCAGCGGCACAGGTATCGCAGGTTGAGCCTAGTAGGCACCTTGCTTCACACCGTAGTAACCACAGACCGCTTGCACAGTTCAAGATGGTGGCTATAGCAACATATTTGATGCACCGATGTTTGAGGTTAGATCAAACTCGAAACTTCAAACGAACTCTATCGGTTCGGTCGAACCTCGGTAACTCGGTTAGTTGGCAGTTGGCGAAAAGTAAACTTTCCTGGCAACTCCCAACCGGGCACATCATTAACCAGCTCGGGAGACAAAGAGAGAGAGAGAGAGAGCAAGGGAGAGAGTTCCTAGCAGTTTGAAGTTGGAAGGGTAGGAAAATTGTAAAATGGTTACACGCCCAGGTCCGGACCAAACAGTGCCGGGCAACACCCCCCCCGGACTGACCTGACAGGCGCGACACAACAGACGCGCCACCAATTGATACCATCCCAAGGTCCCTGAGGGGGTGCGGAGTGAGAGAAGGAGGTGAGCGAAACATTGTTAAGGTCTCAAACCACACACACACCCACACACACACAAAACACATTACATGGCACGATGGAAAACACGCGAGAATGCGCTGCTCTAAGCTCGCACGCGGAGCTCCAGGAATGCAAATGTCATGTATACCGGCCTCAAACACACACACACACACACACACACACACACACTAGTTCTGCTGTTCAAACATGAAGTGTTGGTTTACCGTGGGAATTGGAAGCCTAGCGAGTGTTACTGCACCACACCGGGGGATACCGGAACACTGGAGCGCACCGTAACAAACCATTCATCGTTTGGCACCAGCCGCCCCGGTCCCGGTGTATCGGGTGGATGGGTGCGCACCCGATCCGCACCCAACCGTCATCACGGCCGTGCATCGGTGTGCGGGCGCGGTTTGAGCGTTTCGGCTAATTATACTTTTTAGTTTTAATTACATGTTTTATTGCAGTCATAATTAGTCTCATAAAACTCGGTCAGCGGTTTCTGCGAGCGGTTGGCATCCGAGGTTCCACGGTTCGCTCTGGTGCTCCCGGTGCGGAACCTTGGGATCCGATTTCATGCTCCCATTGGATGGGTGTGGGGATTCTGATTTTGCATCGCGTTTTGTATTTGATTGTAACGCTGGAAATTCACTGGCACTATCGAGGGAAAAGGGAGCCTAATGATGGCCTCATGTGCACACGTACACATGCACAATGCATGGCCTCCCCTTCCTTTCGCGGTGGTTTCGGAAAATAACTTTCGAAAACCAGGAACAACACACAGTAGAGCGCAAAGCTCGAGCTGCGAGCGGGGCACAGTTCAGGATCGTTGTTCCGTTGGTTTGACAATTGGAAAAGTGGAAAAGCCTTGCGCAACGTCGCTTTGCAACAACTCCCTCATTTTCCGGAAAAGGCTCGTTACGAGCAGCCAGGCGTCTCCATTCCGCCGTCGCCGAGCGCACACAAACACACACATTCGCGCGCGCGTAACGGTGGCGCGATGCGTGTTGTTCTTGGCACCACAACCGTCGGTACACCAAAAAAAAAGGGAGGCCCTGCCCATGACCGGCCAAAGGTGGTCTCTAGTAAATTTTCATCGTTGACAATTTATTTCCGTGGCCACCACCATCCCCCCACGGGACCAAAAAACGGTCGGTTTCGAGGGGGGAGGGGGGGGATGGGGGGGATGGTGGTAATAAATTTCCACTTCAATTAGCCCGTCCAGGACCAGGACCAACACCGACGCACAGGTAGCCCAGGTCCCTTAGCAAATGGCCACCGGCACCAGGGCGGGGTTGCCATTTTACAATTGTCGGTACGATACCCACCGGAACGGAAACCACCTCCGTGTGCCCCGACATGGGTTGAGGGAGAGGGCGTTGTTGTTGTTGTGGTTATTTTTGGTGGAAGTTACTTTCCTTCCTTCCTTCCTTCTTGTCCTTCGCTTTTCATTTCTGTCGCCACGAATTTCGCGTGCCCTGTGTTTTAGCTCGCTGACGGAGCATTTTCACGCTTTTCAGTGTTGTGTTGGTGGTGAGGGAGAGAGAGGGAGTGTTTTAAGTGGTACCTGGCTAATATACACCGAGGTACCGGTGCGCCTCGTTGCCAACGAGAACGATCGTCGACGTCAATGAGCAATGTCGCAATGAGGTAGGACGTGGCGACTTTTCATGCTTCATTTTCGTGGTCCGGAATTTCAATCAACCCGTGCTCCATTGCGCTAGCTATCCGATTATGCAAATATAATCTTCAACAGTAGCTTGATTTCTCAAATGTGATAAGCAGCAATGCATGTGAATATAGCCATAAGGATAAGGTGAAACAAATTGAAACTAATCCGCAAACATGTGGTGGACACGTTCGAATTATGCATCGCAATAAGATAGCTACGTGCACGGCAACGAGGATGGAGAGTTATAAGACTAAAGTCCCGTCAGCGCGGTACATTAAGCGAGCTCGAGATTTATTTGTGTAAAATGTTTATTTTCGAAAGCTTAACGGCCGATCTTGATTGTCTCCTTTCAAAGCCAAGGGGAATGGATATTTAATGAAGAGGTTAGCAATCAAACTAACATTCTAGAGCCCATCTAATCCTCACATATTTCTTTTTTCGTCCATACTGTTCGTTTACTCTTTTAGATTTGATGTTCTCCCATTTAAAATTGCAGTTCCTCCAGAAAAGTAAATACGCAAACGGATTAGCATCGTCAATGTTCACATTATCTAAATAATGTCTCATTGTATTACCAAGTTTTATTCTCTTGTAATAGTTTTTGTTGGTGTCAGCTTAAGCGACGATGTTGCAATCCAGTACACCCCAGTGTTTCCTGGTACTACACCAAACATCGCTTTTTATAAAAAAAAAATGCCAGAAAATGTGGAGAACGTGTTTTTCCAGTAAGCATCCACCTTTATGTAACCGCAATGACGGGATTTGAATTAGGGTAAAACACGCCACGCTATCTCATACATAAATTTTCGTTTGCAAAGACCGATTCTTAAGTTTTCTTTTTAAATTAAAAAATATATAATTATCTTACTTTACTGTTGGCTTAACGTTTACTCAGAGTAATGTAATGAAGCCTCAATCAGTAATGAAGTTATTTCATAGAATCTGACATCGTAATAAGACGTGAGCCAGTCAATTCGTTTGCTTATATTCAATTAACGAAGAATAGTAATCAATTACCTTGTATCGTTACAATTCAAATCACCACTCCAGTTGAAATCTTTTCAGTAGGCGTAATGCAAATTCCCTCACCTTTTTCATAGCAACTGCCGTTGGTTTCACTACAACGCACTGCCCTTCCTATACTTATTCCCTATATATATATACACACCACTGAGGGTGGTAGATCGTGTATCGTAACATACACCATGGTTCTGGGCATGGTTTATGGTTTTGCTGCTAGCCAGCAGCCTGCATTTATCGCTGCAGCAAGTGCACTTGCACGACTTCCTGTCCAACCTACTCCTACTCACACACACACATGGGAGTACGTGCAAGGTGCCCGCTTTGCTATGCTTAAGCGTTAAATGTTAATTTTGAAAATGAATTTATGATCCTTACGCCTTCCTGCTGACTTCTCCCCTTTTTCACTTGGTCGGGACGCTTATGGTCGTCCTCCCAGTGCCGAAGGATCTCTCGTTCTCGCGACACAACCTTGCCGCCTCCACTAGCCCTTCTTCCTTCGCTTCGCGGAAATTATTATTTTCGTTATTCTAATTATGGTGTTTAACAAAACAGGAAACACTGGAAGCGATAAATTTGTCCCCCGAGTGCGCACGAGCACTTGCCCTGGAAAAGTGTGAACAAGCTCTGATTATGGTCTGCGGCTTGACTTTAATTCTAATTAAATAACGAAACTGAAAGCGAGCCAAATCGAAAAGAGTTTTGATAAAGCCACTCACAGCACAGTTCGTTGTTGGTTTGTGACTGGAATCTGTGAAGCGATTTTTGACGCCAGAAATAGTTTTCAACATTACAAACGTTGCCAGCAATAAGCTTTATCCAAATTACCTTTTTGGAGCCGAACACCGTCGTTGTGCTGCACGCAAAAACATACCAGCACCGTCTTTGTCCAGCGAGTGTATCTGGTTACGAAAAAGGGGAAAACAAGCATCGCCTGAAGCTGACATCAGCACGGTCCATCCATGGATCCTGCCATGGAGTTTGATGAATGATAATGGCGCCCCCTAGCACCACCTCGCTTCGGTCTTACACGGTTTGGCCGTACCGTGGTCAAAAGCCAGCCAAACTGCATCGTGCAGTCCTTTCTGTGCTTACGAGGGAAGCAAACTCGGCCAGACCGGTTCACTTCCGGCAGCAGCCAAACTGTGCAATCGTTGCAGATTGGTTCGGCAATCTATCTAACACACACCATCCATACACACATACAAACTGAGGAAGAATACGCATGAACATGCTCATGCTGAACCGACATCGACGAGAGTGCTCTAGGGTTTGACGCTAGGAAGAAGCAGGCAGGTAGAGATACAGGTCACCGTGGACCTCGTAGATTGATGAAGCTTGTTGCATAGTGCGACTCTGCAAGGCTGATAACGGGTGTTAATGAGGTTGATGATTGTGCTCCGCGTGCTGGTGCACTGGCTGCGTGAGATTATGCTGCTCAACTTCTCTGTTCTACGCTCGCTACGGACTGACGCTCTAGGCGTTACGGTAGGCGCCGTTATCAGTCGCGATGTTGCAGCAAACGAATCGGCACATCCTGCACATGGTGGTGTGCACTTTGCGCATTGTTAATTCAACTGCCATCTAAACACAACGGCATTGTCTTTGGGCCTGAATTGTCTGAGAACTACTTCGACCGATTCTAAGCTAACCAAACAAGACGATTCCCGGTCCCACGTGGACCAAAAGGGCAACGTCAGTCACCGTCCGCTAATCACCTTCCCGTCGGTTGGCAGGAAGTTTGGTAAATTGCAATAATTCAAACAGTTGCAATGAAAATTGATATCCATGGCGTAACTGCAACCTCGCTCAAGGCGCGCACGTAGCGGGTAACGATCCGATGGCACCGATACCGGGTGCTTGATTATCGAAACTATCGGTTATCCTTTCCCCACACACACATACACATACATATCCTGTTGCTATCATGATCCACCGAGGGGAAATGCCAACAACAAGAGGCATCGTTCGTAAGAAGAGGATTCGTTTCGTTGGCTTCTCCATTGGAGGCAAAAGTCACGAACCGCAGCATCAGAGACCACAAGCGCTCCGGGCCAGTCAGCATGTGGCCCCGGGCGTCCTGGTCGTCCTGATTCGCCGTCGTCAGTGGCATTATGCTTTGTGCCTGCCGGTGACACGGCTTTAGCCGATGGTTCTGTTCTAGCTTCCATGTAACCGTACGTCTCTGGGACGATGGAAGCGACAACCGTTTATCTGTTTTCCTTTCAGTGGCGGAACGAGAACGGAGGCCATGGAAGGGAAACTTTGTTGATTTTTTGTTGGTTGAGAAATACAGGCAATGACTTTACCAATAAATAGTTTTTACCAGTTTGTACCAACAATGATAAATCGACCATTGCTTGCGTCACAATGTTGCTTTTTAATTATAGTTTTCTTTTGAAAATTTGCACTATCCCCAAACAAAATTAACAAATTTAATACAAATAATAAGAATGATGAGATATTCAAAACCACCAACAACTACTGTTCTACTACTAACTTGGCTTGGTAGCCTAACAGCTTACATTACATTCGATTAAACCCCCCAGTGGCATTAGATTTACATGAAAAGTACCCACCGCACGCCGTTATCATCATTAAAAAGAAGAGAAAAAAAACAACCAAATCGTTTTAGCTTCATTTCTCTCCAACCGCCCGTGTGCGCCTTGTGTTCCCTTCGCTTTTCACCGTAGAAAATGGAAAATCAAAATCAGAACCCGGCCCGCCTACGCTCCATGGACCGCTTGCCTGACTCCCGGGGTCTGGCAGCGACATTTCGATTCCGGCCGACATCCGACCTCGATGATCGCGACTCCCTCTTACCATAATGATGAGCCCCTGCAGCCTTTGGTTTCGTCCTTTTTTTTGGGGGGGGGGGGGGGGGGGCGGGGGGCGGTGCTGGTCCTTGACTCTCGCGCAACCAAACCCTGTATATCCGTACGGAGTTCACTTTAATGAACTTTGGAACACCCAACTGGCTGGCTGGCTGGCTGGCTAGCAGTCAGCAATTCGCACATCCAGCATGTACAGAGAAGTCCCATTGCCTGGCAAATCCCCGCTACAGACCTCAGTTTGCTTACCGTGGCCAGGGCCCCGACATCAAATCATGTTCGCCTCGAAAAGCCGCGAGGCTTGGCTGTTGCTCCGAGTGCGTGTGTGAGTCTATGTGTGTGTGTGTGTGTATGTATGTGCGTGTGGGTTGTCATAAGCGTCACGCACTGCCGAGCCATCGCGCATTTGACCGCCAACCGTACTGCGTACGAGGAGCTTCACCCTGATATGATAATTTCCAATTCACTCCCAAGGGCTTCGGGGTTCAACATGGCCGAAACCGAACTGAACTACCGTCTAGGTGCGTTCGTCTACAGAGCCTAGACCCTTGGAGCGCTTTTCTCGCTGTCTGACGTGCGAGGAGGACGCTTCGCCGGCACTGCACACGGCCCGGCCCGATCGAAAGTATAATTTTATCGATATTAATTTGCACTAATTTCCACCATTCCTAGTAGATGGTACTCCATCCTACCATCCTTGGATGCTCACGGAATGTCCTTGTCCTAGAGGGTGTTTGAAGGGCCACATGCGGAGCGGTGGCGTTGAAACGGGTCGCATGTTGAGCATCGAAAATGGCCGCATTGCATAAATGATGTTTGACTATCGATACCAGTACCAGTGCCCGTTCGGTTCACTACGCTCCCGCTGGTGTCGACGACAGTTCCGCACCAGTCCGATGACAGATTACGATGCCGATACCTTTGGACAATAGACAATGGACTGGAAATCGGCGGGCATCCTTTGCAGGGTATGTTCGACCCCGAGAGCGTTCGACAATGGCTTCCTTTGATCGTTCGCATTGATTGGAAATCGGTTGTGTCGGTGTGGTTATCGGTGAGAAGTGGGTCGAGCATTGGGGGACCCGTTATGTGGGATAAATCTATGCAACTATTTGTATAGTTCTGTAAATAACTTGTGCATATTTTGGATATTAGGAATGACTTGGTCAGCATTCAATACAAGATGTCATCTTGCTTAACATTCCACTTGCTCGCTTGTCCAAACCACTTACACAAGTCCCACAAATACAGTTTAAGGACGGAAGTGCCGTCGCAGAAGTTGCTGCATATTCTTGGCATGTACTCATGAACGCAAATGAAGTCCCCGGATAACGAGAAAGACCTTCAAACCTAATTTCTAAACCCACATACATATCGCGCAGCTCAGCTGCACAGCCTTGTAAGCTTACGTCCTTCCTCCCCTCGCATAACTAGTCGACCACAATTAGCCCTGGGCGTGTTAGTGCCGGAGCCTCTGGCCTGGGTCCTGCACTTTCGGCAAACATTTGCCGACTTAAATTGGCCTCCCCGCTGCTCCGTTCACTAATAGTTTGGCCAGCAGTTTTAATCGTAACTTTAGCACCACACCGACCTCCCTTCCCCATCTACTGCTCCCATCGGCAAACGGCACACATGTGCAACGCGTCGTCGTCGTCATGCCGAATCCATTGTAGCGTGCATCGTACGTAACCAGCACGACCAAACCAGACGAGCGAGAAAGCGGAACAGCGGAACTAGTTCTAGTTTGGTGCCAAGAAACCCATGGTATTATTGCACTTTTATCGAATTTTCCGGATAGGGCTTCTTGCCGAGAGGCAAACTTTTCACATTTTAACTTCCAGTGTGCGGTGTGCGGCGGCACCGATTGCCAGTGGCTGTAGAGCGAAAAGAAAACTTTAAACTGCGACCACGAAAGGCACGAAGATTTACGCGGTGAGCTCGGCTCAGCCAAGGTACACACCAGATTTGTGCCGGCTCGTGTTTGCAGATCAGATGCTACCAGCGCACCAGCGTCTGCCCAACCCGGTCGGAGTCACAGCTGTTAATGCGATGGCATGTGGCATCTTCAACGGGGGTGTCTTGGTTGGAGCATTGCACGGATTTGTCTGGGTGTGACTGGTCTCTGGTCGCTGCGTAATCTCTTCATCAACCCTTAAGAGGCTCCTTAGAAGCTGGAACCACGAGCACTGGGGGGGGGGGGGGGGGGAGAAACGCCCTCGGACACCACCGTACACCGTGGAAAAGAAGGGTTACAATGCAAATAGTAGCAGAGCGAAGCGAAGGCACCAATGTTTTAAGCCAAACGCCATGCAACGGACGGATGCGGTTGGACCGCAAAGCACGGTGACAGCACCGTTTAGGTTAAATTGGGCCACGGTACGCTACATCCATCCAGCTTACCGAGGCGAACTCCACTTAATGAAGGTACATCGTTAGTTGTAGCTGCCAGGATACCGTTTTTTTTGTTTTAGTACTCCTGCTGTTGAGGTTACTGGATGCCCACGCACACACCTCTTTGATAACGATACGGGGGTTCGGTGCGGTCGGTGGTTTCCCCAATTTTACCCTCAGTTCCACGAAGAGTGGTACTTTCGGTAACCAAACATTTGTCAAACAAAGTATTTGCAGAACATCCCGGTTTAGGTGGTTCTATGCTTTTATCTATTTACCCCGAATAGAGAAAATTTGCACTCGAAGGATATATGAAGCAGGTGTTGGCGCTCGAGGAATGCAAAATTCGATGAGCTGTTAAATGATATTAATGATAACATGCATATAAACCATTTCACTTATAGAAAATTATACCATCTAACGGCAGAACCAACTTTAACACTCACAGAAGCCACACAATACTCTTTTTACTTAGCTCTCTTATTCGTAGCTACTGGATTGTATTGTAGAAACGATTCGACCAGCATCAAACCAGAACCAGAAAGTTCTTCCATTTCCTGCTCGCGGGCATCCGTACGTATAAGCTTCGGTTCAATTCGCAACTAACCGCCTATCGCTTCTCTTGCTCGCATATTATTTACAGCTGCCCATGAGTTATCGTTCCTGGTGTTAAGCCAACCGGCCAAGTTCAATGCAGCCCGTGCACGGTCCCTGCGGTACAGCATCGTCGAGCAGCTTAAAGAGCTGACACAGGTATGTAAGTAAGCAGCGGGCGCTCTTCGGTGCTAGCGTGAAGACACCTTCGATTAACATGCAACGCAGCTCCGGCGTTGTTCGGGGAACTTTAAAGCATGGACCAGTTGATGCAGTAACTCGGAGTATTTCGGAATCAAAGATGATTTACGTGTACATTATGTTTGCATGCAGTTGGTGGAATTCTACTTTATAAGGATTCTCTCTAGCTCGCCGGCGGCCGGATAGCTGATGATGCAATATCAGTTTTCCACGATGTTTTTTTTAAATACAAATTAAATTCGATTTTAATATAGTAGCTCCATTATTGATTGTCGCTTTAGCTGATGAAACCGATCACCGAAACCAAACATCAGCAAACCGCGCCACCCGCAACCAATATTTGGAGAATCGTAATAGGGATGGTAATTTCTGTAAACAGCCACAATCGAAAGCCGGATCCGCGCGGTGGCCAGGGTACAAAATGAACAAATTAAAGGCACCATGGTGGCTGGCTGTACACTATCCATTAGTAACTGACCCCACATGATGATTGCCCACTGTATGCCTGGCATCCAGGGAATAGCGGGAAAGAGGTCAAACCGCAAAAATCAATTGCCGGCCAATGAGAACGCACCCGGGAGGGTTGTTCTAGAAATGCACATTATCGCGATACGTTCGCCGCTAATTGTATCCAAATACCCTTTTACCGTCGACATTATATAACCGACATTGCTCATACTACTTCCATCGAATATTGAACTTCTAGAATCCTGCCTACCATTGATTGTACACAGCAAGTGTATGGCAAGAGAAAAAAAAAACAAGGCAACTCAATGGTTGCCTCAATTTGTGGGAAAATTGCAGGAAAATATTAAAATCCCTCCACTTTTTCTCCATAAATGTGTCTCTGCCGCCCCTAGCCGGATGCTGGTGGGCCCAACGAGCCGGACAATGTGTTTCTCTCGCACGAGCTCTTCCCCGACAACGATGGTGCGTGGGCCATTACACCCGTCCTGCGGCACGTCCGGACATCGCTGCTGAAGGCAACGCACCGGACCGCCCGCTGGTTGATCATCTGCGAGGAGCAAAGCCACGTCAACGTGAGTCTATTAGCGCACCACTTAGCGAAGGAAGACTATCGGGAGGTAAGTCGGTCATGGGTTTCACTCCTTTCGTTCACTATTTTGTCAACACGGAGGATATTTCCTGATTTAAAAGGGATGGATTGATATGTTGCTGGATTGCTTTGGTATGAATTTGGAGAACGATGTCCGTTTTGGTAGATCTTTTGGAGTCAGAAGTTCATCTTATGAATACGAGCTCCGGCAATTTAAAAGAAGGGATATCTGTCAAATATGTTAGACACAAAAATAGCAGGATGAGCTTCTCCGCCGACGAATTCCAGAACATATCAATTCAGAAAGTGAACAAGTCGACATTCAGACGACAGCTATCCACGAACGGCCTTCGTTTACACCGGCTATCCGTTGTAGGAATCCGGCAGATCACGTCGTAATCATCACTCGTTGGACTCCTATCTGCTACACGCCTCGTTTCACGTTTCACCAACGTTTTCTACTATGCAGCTTTTTCTCTCTTTCTCTTTCCACCGACGGATCGTCAAAATCCCGACGGGACCGTGGGACTTCCGGTACATCCGTAGAAGCTGTTCCTCGGTTACCCACTGCATGACCGGGAGGCGACCATAATTCATCATTTCGCGTTTTTCAAAAACCCATCCAGCTTCCTGTATCCGTACGTGCGGGCCGGTGTCGCACTGACCGTACCGCTGGTCGACCACCTGGTCGAGCTGATCCCGCTCGTACCGCTGTCGGATTTCTTCATCGACGCCGCCCACGAGTTCGCCCTGCTCCTCTGGCGGCAAGGCACCGGATATCCGCTGCAACCGAGGCGCTACTTTTGCGCCAAACCCGCACCCGGTTGTGCGATCCAGGCGCTCTTCCAGGGAGCCGCGGTCCCGGGGGCACCGGCCAGGGGCGCCGCTTCCGGTGAGATGACCGTAAGTTGTGTAAGTAAAACCCAACCGGACCTGGTGTGTCAGTGTCAGTGGCCGGCAAACCGCAAAAAGAAGGTGATGCACCTGCACCACTGATTCGGCCCTGACCCGCCCCTTATGCTTTCGCTCAGTAATGTATGTTAATTTACGTTTGACGGGAACACATAATACCCATGAATGAAGCCATCAGCACAGCACACAAGGAGCGACTGGTGGTGGTGCAGTCCGTGTCTAGGTGGTGGTTTCTTTTGTCTTTTGGTGGATTAGTTTTGTTGAAACTGCTACGCTTTGATTACAACCCACAATAGGAATTGAGAAGTGCGAACTCGGTAAAATAAAACAAGAGAAAATTCATTTTCATTAGATGATCCCTATTCATATTTAAATATTACATTTGGTGATCAGGAAAACGTCAAATGAAATGGAAAAGATAAAGAGATAAATATAAAGGAGAACCTTAAAGGGATGTAGAGAAATGGACAACTTTAATGTCAGTTTATGAAAAGTTATACCATTCAGTGGTCGGTTATTATAACATACAGCAACAACCAAACTAATAGCGAAAGATGAAGTAAACCAATTTGATAAGTCTCAAATAATAAGAAAAATCCTTTAAGCATTCAGTAAGAGCTTCCGAACAATCGCAAACCAGTCAAACTTATGCAAAATCACGAAACTGGAAACTCCATACAAATATAGGAATAGTTAAACTAATGCCTTTAAATTGATTATAAAACATCGAATAGCGTCGATGACGTAATTCTAGTGTTACTATCGTAATATTAGTATTAACTATCAGCTAGACGTACAACTAAGATTGAAGTAAGATCCCCCCACCAAAATGTACTACCTTTTCGCAGGGCCGCAAACCGACGAGCATAGAGCATATTATGTTCGCGGTGAAGACATGCCACAAGTACCACCGGGATCGAATACCCGTCCTCAAGCACACGTGGACCCGGTTCGTGGAGCATCTGCGCTACTTCAGCGATGCATCAGGTGAGTCAACCGGGTAGTTCACGCCGCTCCTTTCCCCTTGGTCAAAAAGCGAAGCTTATCATCGATACCGCTCCACAGACCACACGATACCGACGGTGGTAACGTCCGTACCGAACACTGGGGCCGGCCATTGCGCCAAGACGCTCGCAATACTGCGACTGATCCGGGACGAGATACGCTTCAACGCAACGCTCCAGGCGACCGTCCGGTGGGTGATGCTGGTGGACGATGATACGATACTGAGGTAAGCGCCATACACCCACACACACACACACACACCGACACCCGTTCCCCTTCCGCCCAACCCACCAACGGTAACCGCAATTTCGGTATCGCGTATTTGTAATATTAACTTAATTAACCGTTCCCGTCAACCGAAAC
>NC_064874.1:83468652-83476152 GCF_943734745.1 Anopheles darlingi | reverse complement strand
CTCCCAGTTAAGGAACACCAGCAGTATGGTGCAGGAAAACAATGATCTACTTGAGGCAATACAAGCACTGCTGAAAGAGGCTGGAGAATGACAAGGGCGCGGATTGAGTGTGGGATGACGGAAGGACAACGACACTAGGCGATGCGTTGCTCCTGTTCGTAATGTGATGTTCCATGCAGTCTTCACTGATGATACTAGGCTTAAATAGAACACTGACCAAACTAAGATGACTGTAAATATCTCTCTCGTATAGCGTTATGCTTTAAAGAGTATTGTGCGTTAGTATTCGTTATATTTCCCGCATTACTGCGGAATGAGATCATGTATTTTTTCACTCCTACACGGACACAATAAACAAAGTATATTTCAACAATATGCATTAGTTCCATGAAATAATTTTAAACCAATTTAATTTGATTCAATCTATGACTTCATTCTTCTTACCCCACAGACTAGCTCTCAACTTCAGTGCCTCAGTTTTTCTCGTATGTCCTAGTTAGGCGTTGACTACAAAAGTATTTTTGCTGCGACCAGACCAACAGCTGGCGTATAATTATCGATTTTTCACATGATTCCCCGGGAATCCATGCATATCCCGTAACGGATGCTGCATGCAGTTCCTAGGTCAAACGATGGTCAACAAATTAGTTAAAAATCAGAACCCTTCCTTCATGAGATGAATCATGTTACGAGCTGCCGTCCCAAGAGATCATCGGCTCGGCGAGTCAGATGAAAAAAAAATAGATCAACCCATTAAAAAGGACATTCTCTAGTCCACAATCGAAAGGTGTGTCTAGTACTGCTACTTGTATCTACGTAACCGGGTGCTTGGATGTAGGTTCAAGCAGATGTGTTTTTTTGGGGAATTATTTATGACCCCTTCTTACACCTCCACGAAGGGCTCAAAAGGGTTACGTCTTGGATATACCGCCTAAGGTAGGGATTTCTCCGTTCTCAGAGCCAGACCCAAGGATGCTGCTTCTGTTGGCTGGCTGGCCTTGCTCACTTTCGCTGTCTTTTTCATTATCGCGCTACACAGCGGGCAAGTGACTAGAATCCCGGGAAATGGTGGCGCGCACGGGATTCCATTTCTTGGCATCGATGGATAGATGGGCCCGGTTGCACGTGTTTCGTGGTTTGATTTGCGCAAGCGTTGCCTCCACCGCGCGGAAGGACTTCCGCACCTGATTGCAACTTCCTTTTCAAAAGAGGTAGAAGTGTAAAGGCGGTTGAGGAGTGCGCCTCTCTCAAGCGGTTTTCATGGGACAAAGGGGGAGTGTGTACGTCAGACAGAGAGCGTGAGCGAGATGGTGATAGTTTTGTTTTTGTTCTGCTGCATGGGCGGCTGTGTTTGGATGTGTATGTGTGTGTGCGTTCGGAGAAACCTCTCACCCCGCACGCAATTCAGCGTTTTTTCCTTCCATTATGCTTAGCCAGCATGGGGAAAGGTGGAAGCATAAAATATGCAACACCCCACGGCGACTAAACGCCGAGCGCACAAGGCGCTAGCCGGTGTATTGCCGGTTTGCCGTGCGTTTTCTTTTCGCTTTTATTTCTCCAACACATAGCAACGCCACTACCAGTGGTGCTGAATTGCTGAATAGATCGTGGCGGCAGAAAGGCGAGCTCTCTCTCTCTCTCTCTCTCTCGTGACTTCCTCTCATCACCCCGCTCCCACTTTTCTCGTCCAGGAAGTTTGCCAGGACCTTATGAGGAAACGGGGGGAACAGCTCCAATTTTAGGCGAAAGTGTCATCCGTTAAGGTCATCGCAGGAACGGTCTCCCGGAACAACCCGACCCGAAAATGACATAATCCATCATCCGTGCGACGCGACCGAGCGAGCGAGAGAGAAGAGAGTGTTTTGCTCGCGGCACGCCACCCCAAGAGAGAGAGAGGCGCGGTGAGCGCGGCGGCGGCGGCGCTCTTCTTCTGCGACGGCATCGATAAATTTTTTCCCGTGCGCACCCCTCAAGCGCCGCCAGTCCAGATTCAGGTTCAGGTTCAGGTAGCAGCAGAAGTGAGGAGCCGCGCCACGATCCGGGTCGACCCAAGCGGAGTGTTAGTGCATTTGGACAACCATCCCATAACCGAGCCCATCATCATCATCATCATCATGTGAGTCCTTTTTGCATTTCTTCTTGTTTTGCTTGCCGATGCGTTTTACACCGGACGAGGCGATGATCCTGGTCCTCTAGTTGGCAGCCACCCATTTAGCCGTCGGCGTGCCCCGCTGGATGCATCAGACGAAAGCCTGCCCCTTCCCGGTCGTTGTTTGTGAGTCCGTTTTGACGCCGTGTTTTCTACGAATGGATAGCGCGCCGCACACCTAGCACGTTGCTTTTCGGACGCGGTGGTGACGACGGTGCAGTAAATCGACCAAATTCGATAGCTCCCCCGCGCTCGAGCGAGACGCTCACTCGTTTTCTCACTCACTCTTGCATGTTCGCGGTGCACGGGGAATAAGGAGAGCGATAAGGCACTTTTCGGCTGCGCCGCCATGACAGTCGCCAGCCACACCGTCAAGCTTGCTCGAGATGAATCTAGCGGCAGTGTGCGTTAGTCGTTTTCTTCAAACAGCAACCAGACACGGTAGTCGCGGAGCGTGGTGCGTATGTATGTGTGTGTGTGTGGTTATGCGATGTGCGGGGATGAGGCATTTTAGCAAACGCGCGCCCGAGCCATCGAGTAGCCTCTGGTGTTGCTCCCTTGGTGCCCAGTTTTCAAAGTGGGCTAGCGCGGGTCGGTTCGTGTGGTGTGCGCTGCTGCCTGAGCTGCAGCCATAGCCAACTGTGTGTGTGTGTGTGTGTGTGTGTGGGTGTGTATGGGTGCGTGTGTGTGCGGTGTCCCCCTGCTTTGGCCCTCTAGAGCCTGGGCAAAGGAAGAATCTCAAGCGGCCGCGGTGTCGCGATTTCTCCTCCTGTGTCCTCGTCCTGGCTGGTAAGCGGCAAACAGAGCCTGCTGCTTAAAAGTGATTTTCCGAAAGGTGTTAGTTGTGTGTATGTGCGCAGAATTTGTTTTCCAGCTTATTACTGTGAAGGGAGAATTTGTACCTAAAACAAATGATAAACCTATTTCCTAGAATTGCCGGCGGTTCCTGGTGCGCTGGGCGCGTAACACGCCGCAATGTGTTTCAACGCTTATATTGAGGTAAACAATACCGCGGGCGCGGCACGCTAAGTAGACACGTGCGCTAGAGAGCGGCAACGGTAATCGAACACCCAGTGGTCGCCCGTTACGTTGTGCCAAATCTTCCAGATGCCACTCCGTCCGTCGGTGGGCTTCGTCCGCGATAGTGATTCTTCTGCTGGCCGACTCAAGTGGACGCGAAATCGAGGGTGGTGTCCTGGTGTATAACGACGGTCGCGCCCTTGAACTCCAGGAGAAAGGTGGAACCGTGTACTAACCCGGCAAGGACACACCAACACATTTGGAGCCAGAGACCAGAGAGCACGTTGCACGGTGGCCTCTTCCTTTTCTGTCGGCTCTATTCTCCCCGTTCGCTGTAATGTTGGTTGTGGGTTGGTGCTCATAAGCACTGGGCCGAGAGAACACCAACTAGAATGTATGGATTGCTTAACGCTGGACAAGGTTAACCAGTACACCGGTAATTGGTTTCTTTATCCTCAAATTTTCGCGGGAAGTTGTTTCGTTTTAGATGGCCCATCGCTTCCCGCCAAAGATTCCACTTATTGCAAATCTATGCTAGTGAAAGCAGAACGTAACAGACGGCGGCTTCCTGTCCAACACACAGTGTGCGTCGGCAACATTTGCGAATTATAGGAGCCACAACGAAACGCTGCTCTACGGTTACTATGTTCTTCCAATGAAGTGTCTTGGTATGCCATGCGACTCTTTACCACCAGGTGCAATCAATTAACACATTGCGAATTGGCACCTATGTGAGAAAAAGGTCCTCCAGGAGGTCTTCTTTTCTTTCGCTTCATTGCCTCCTGCAAGAAATCACACCTTTCCATAGCACGGCGGTCGCCGCGATTGTGTCCATTCGCCTCCTACCAATGTTCTGAACAGAACATTATGTGTTTCTCTCGTTGAAGGCCTCCCTCACCGGTGAAGCTGTCTGTGTGAGAAGGATATTCCCTGTGCCGTTTTCCGGGTTGGACCCCCGGCAATTAGTTTGCTCTGCTCGATTGTGCGCACACCCGCCGCCATCCGGCCCCAATAATATTCCAGAGCGCGTGCGACGCGCCGCGTTTCTCTCTGTTCTCACGAGTTTTGGGGTGAAGGTGGAGAATCGACCAAGGATTGCGCAAAAGTGCGGGACGATCGAGAAGGAGAGATAGAGATACACAAGGACGAAGAGTACGGATGGTGTGTGCTATGTAGCCGGGGCCCGGCCGCGGCCGCCATGATGGCGACAGCGGCAATAGCAGCAGCAACCGATTTGCGGTGCGCCTGCTCCGTTCGCTCCCCATTTTCTCTTGGGCGCGGGTTGCTGCGCGCTTGTACTTTCTTGTTTCTGGCACAGCGCGTGTGTGTGTGTTTCAAGTGAAAATTGGAATCGTCCTCACCACCTCGCATGACGGTGCTGCTGCCGGCCCTGTTGGCCTAAAATCGTTCGCGACAGAAGGTGTGGTGTGTGTCGCGTCTCCGTAAGGAGCCGATTGCCTTTTGACGGAAGAAGTGCAGCAGCCGCAGCCAGTGCAAACGAACTCTTGCAGCTTCTTCCCTCGCTGCAACGCCCCTGAGTAAGGTGAACCATCATCATTCTGTGGATGCCTCGAGTGGAAATTTCGTGTGGGCGGGTTCGCCGGGTACCGTGGTCGTCCATGCTTCGCATGTTTGCGGTGACGCGCGCTTTCCGTGATTCCAATATATTGTCGTGGCATTTGTTGGAGCAATGTTGGCGCGCCAACTCGGACGTAGAGACACGGTGCCAGATGCTGCTTGACGCTCGTGCAGCATGTTCCACAGGACGACACCCAGGGACCAGAGATGCAATGGAATATCGGAATAGCTTCTGTGGCCGTTTATGCGACTAATCTAAAAAAGCAGTGAAGTCTTCGATTTTGGCGGTGCTATGTTTCGTTTGAGTGTAATGAAAACCATAGTAGGCGATAGAAGTGATCTTAAGTGTGACATATGCCGCCGGTGTAACGTCAATTGATGGTCTATACTTCTTGAGCAGTTGTGCTGTTATGATTATTTCACATTACGATGCTTATTTCTATTATTCCGTGATGATGAATTGGATAAGGAAGTCATTTTGAGTGCATTACAGATTCTTAGTAAGGACCGACGGTTAGGTGAGCTATATCCAGGATCTTGTAGTGTTCATTGCAAGTCCTTCTGTTCCCAAGGCGCGGTGCGATGGTGAATGATATTTGTATCGTTCAACCATATTTTTTCGCAATCGAGCAGACTGACTTCCTTGTCCAAGGACATTTGGTTTCTTCCTCAATTGAGAGTTGGTTGAGGCTTCCTTCGCTGAGGAGAGCAGACCGAAGCCGGAGAGTTCGCGCTAGAGGGCACGGCGCAGCACCGAGAGAAAGACAGAAAATCCCTGCTCCCGCCCCATCCCCATGAATGTTCCTTTGCTGCAGACCGCCCGCGATGCAATATCGCCAAATGTGAGCATAACTGGAGAGAGACGCCATCGAGCGCGAGTTCTTGATGATATGGGTTGGGTGGCTGGCTGACTGGCGCTTTCCCCTTCTCCTAGAGCCTCCTTTCTTGTCTCTTTGTGAGGGGGGGGGGGGGGCTGTGTGCGAGCGAGATGGTTATGTTGGATGGAAAATCAGCCAACCCTTGCGGTCCCTGGCGTGAGGTGTGTGTGGTGCATGCCACCACCACCGTGGCGCTGTGATGCGCGCGGCGTCGCATATGGAGAGTATCGGTCGCGACGCGCAACGACAGAGACATTGCGTGTCTCGTACGCGCACCCACCCACCACCGCAGAACAAGAATTAACCTGTGGTGGTAGGTCGCAGACCAGCCCGAGACAGCTCGAATGCTCACCCCTCACCCACGTCCGTGTAATGATGATCCCTTTTTTCTTGCCGGCGCAAGAAACCCAAAGAAAGTAGCCGCCGGACGAGACGAGACGAGAAAGCCGAAGCCGCACAGAAAGAGAAAGCAAACCAAAACCGGATGCCGGTTTTGCCGAAGAAAATTCCGGTAGTCGTCGGTGAGGTGACGGAAGCAGCGAGATACAATTGGCGAAAAGCGGGTGTCACTGAGGGGCCGCGCATAGAATTTCGCGCGGTCTTTCTCTGATTGCCTCTGCATGGCGCGGATACGACCATCGGACTCCTTTGCGTGTCTGTCTGTCCGAGAAAGTACTGACCAATGTACTATCGAGGAAGTAAATCGCATTGAATTGGTTCTATGAAAAACAACTATTTGGCTATTTTGTCGGCTGCATCTCCAATTTCCCTCGTAAACACGTTTATGGCAATCACTCCGCATATCTGCGGTCAGCGCAGTTTTGCAGATTTAGTCGTGCTGTAGCTGCTTAGAATGTCACCAAAAAAAAAAAACGAAATGTTACGCACACCCCCAGAGGAAGTTAAAAACACCGCCGGTCACGGTTGAACGCGGTGGCCGAGAATGGGGTTCAGTGAGTGAGGGAGAACAAGAGAGATAGAACGAAAAAGTTGGGAGGAGGGGCCGAGTATGTGCGCGTCCGCGCCCGCGCACTGGCAAGGTGCGCGGTCGTGGAGACCGAGAGAGAGAGAGAGAGAGCCGCTACCTCACCGCGCCTTATAGAGCGAGAAACGGTGCGACAAGGATCGAACACGTATACCGCACAGACAGCGTTGGCGATGACACGAAACATTGAGAGAGAGAGCGAGAGCGAGAGCAGGCAATAAGGATTCACTCGCGCACTGGGTTTTGGGGAGGGGGTAACACAAAGTGGCCCCGTGGCTGCGGTGTGACGATGACGGCGGGGCTGCTACGAAGAGCAAGCAGCATAGCATGCGGATGCGACCCCGGTGCGCAAGCAGGATGGCGCGCACAGCGGGAGGAAGGGACGGCTACAGCTCTCTCGCTCTCCGATGCCGTCGTGTGACGCGAGAACCGGCCGAACGAACGGGTGTCGTGGGTTCATAGCGATCGCGGCGCGGGTCTGCGGGCACAGTTTCTCTCCAACTCTGCCGCGCCGCCGTCTAGGATTTTGGCGTTCTGTGAGTGTCTTGTTTTTCTTCTTCTTCTCTCGCCTTCCCACTTGCCTCGCCTCGTCGCACTGGTCAAAAAGGGGGTCCCTCCGCCATCCGTTGTGCGCTTTCCTGCCGCCCAGAGTGCTACTTTTACTTCTAGCTGCCTCCGTAGCCGCCACCGTGCGGCGGTAGCCCATCAGCTAGTCTAGCGCCACCGTCGCTTTCGCCTGAAGTTGTTGTGTGAGGGGCCCGAGGCACCACCGCATTGATTGCTCTGCCTGCCTGCCTGCCAGCAGAGGGAGCCCCAGTCGCTCCGTTCTTCTCTGGCACCTTTGGCCGTGCGAGTAAAAGTAATTCCGTGTCCCCTTCCGTGTGTCCTCC
>NC_064874.1:83453652-83463652 GCF_943734745.1 Anopheles darlingi | reverse complement strand
CTCGCGGATCACAAAGAGGCTGGACGCGCTGCTGTGTCGTGTTGGGCGTACTGGGGGGATGCTTGAAACGAATAAATGGTTTTCAGATGTTTTGGAGTAGCGCAGCACCACCACTACTTCTGCCCCCCCCCCCCCCCTCCCCGGGAGCTCTCTGCTGGGCGGATGAATTGGTTTTCGCTGTTCCGATGTGCTTCTTTGGGTACATTGGAGCTGCTGTTGCTGTGGCGCGGTGTTAATGCACAATGGGCTGGCTGGCTGATGCTGCTGCTGCTGCTGCTGCTGCTGCTGCTACGAAGAGAAGAATCGAAACGCAGAATGAAAAGAATATAAAAAAGGCGGCTCAGCGTGAACCCGGGCGTCTTGCGCGGGGACTAACCGAAAAGTCAAAAGACGGCGGAAACACGACAACGCCAGAGAATTGGAGGACGACGCTGACGCTGGACGCGCTGGAGAACGGTGGAATCAGAAAATTGTTGGAAGCAACGAAGGAGGAGGATGGGTGGAGAGCAGAGCATACACATATTTTCGGACGAGGCACAACAAAAGAACAACGTCTTCGTCGTCTCCACCACCCCACAGCAGCATGTATGCGAAGGAGAATCGACGGTGGCGGCAATAAAGTGTGCGATGATGGTGGCCGCCGTCGGCAAGGGGAGAGGGGGGGTCAGTGGAGCAGGCGCTCCCCGGTCTTTTTGGAAAACGAACGCGATTGTTCGGAGAAGAATGTAACGCGAGAGAGCGAGAGAGAGAGAGAGAGAGAGAGAGAGAGAGAGAGAGAGAGCTGAGCCATGTCTTCCCTCGAGGTCGAGGAAGAATGGATCGTTCTCTACCATCCACGACACGACGCCCCCCTCCCCTCTTCCTGACTCTCCGGTACTGGCAAGCATAAACATAGCAGGCACTCCCCACGCACGACGCGCACACGCGCTCCTCTATTCAGCTCCCTCCTGGACCGAGGTCGTTGTCATCTTCGTCGTCGTCGTCGTCGTCCGCGGGGGATTGAAAGTTGATTCATCTCCCGCTGGCTTTCCTCCATCCTATCGTGGCGAGCTGGCTGGCTGGCTGGCTGGCCTTTGTGGATGCGGAGTGAAGGCAGGCGTCCCCTCGCTCTCGCGCGCAAGTCATCGATCTTGTCGTGTTGCTGCCGCCTGCTGCCTTTTTGTTTGGTTGGTTAGCGGAAGGTGCGGGGAACTAAACTTCTCTTTCGCTCCAGTGTGGCATCGTTGGTATAGGTGAGGGGTTGAGTGGAGTGGATGGGGTGTGGTGAGGATATGTGGTTCCGAAACCGCCGTCGCCATCGCGGGTGGGAGGGGACTGGTTTTTCGATTATTTCTTCTTCTCTTCTGCCTTCGTCGCCCACATTTAATCTGCTCTTGCTATTGATGTACGGTGCGAGAGAGCAGGATAAGGGCGTCATTCGTTCTCTTTTCTCTCACTCTAAGTAAAAAGTAATACTTTATTCTTATAAATATTTCAATGAAAAGGTATTGCTGGATACTTTTGGAACGAATTTTAGTTATTATGAATATTTCCCAGAAACATTGCGCTTCCAAACATTTGTCACATACTGTTGTGTGTACGAAGTAAAAGGAGAGGAGGTTGAAGGGTGCCGTATGTAGGGGTTGTGAAGCGGAAAGCAGAACAAAGTGTGTGTGTGGAGAAGGGGTGCCAGCACATCACCACACCACCACCACCACCGTCATCGCAGCAGGCGACGAGGGGGGCTGGCTACTTATTGGCAATCGTGCAAGGCAGCAGCATGACAGAGTGGCGCGTCGCATTTTACTCGCCTCCCTGTGATGCCAGCAAGTACTACTAGCCCAGCATGAAAAGCGATAAAATAAAACATAAATCGTGTATCATCATCATCATCATCATGAGTTGGGCGCTTGTCCTGTCCAAATGTGGCTGGAAAATGTCGATTTTCCTTCCATCTATCTATCTCTCTCTCGCTCGCTCTTTTCATATACCCCCTGCCGGGTTGAATGTTGTGTGTGTTCAATCCCCTCGCGCGTTGTTCCCTTCAACACTCGACCTCTGCTGTTGAACGAGAGAGCGAAAGAGAGAAGAGAGAGAGAGAGAGAGAGAGGTACAGGATCGATCAGGGTGCACGATTGTGCTGCGGCTGCTCTCTGCCACCGTCGCCGCCGCCGCCATGTTGTTCTGGGCGCCTGCCAGTGTTCGTGTGTGTGCGTGTGCCCTGGCTAGTCGGTTTTCTTCTTGCTCTCGCGGGCACACACACACACACGCACCATGCGGACCGCCGCCATGAAAAAGAAGAAAACCTGCTGTGCGCGGAGGGGGTCCACTGCGTCGTCGCAGCCGCAGCACCACCTCGCACACCAACCGGTTTCGAATCGAGTTGGCTGCGTTCGTGCGAATCGATAATTGAAATTGGCGCTGCTGCTGCTGCTGCTTACAGAAGAGCCAGCGGCCGGCGAATGATTCGGTTTTATGAGGCTGCTCTCTCTCTCTCTCTCTCTCATCCTCCATCGTCGTCGACTGCTAAAAGCGAGCGACGCACAACATTAAACCGGCCCCAACGCGTGACGATTTGCGCGAATTTCTCTTCTCGGAGACGTGGCTGCTGCTGCTGCTCCGCTTTCTGTGCTGGATGAGATGATATCGATGATTATTATTTTTTTCGATTAGCGTCGTCTATTTTTGGTGTGGAGGGGAAAGGGGGATGAGAGCTACAGTAAGCGAGCAGGCAGCGCTTCAACCGTCGTGTGTGGGCGATGAATTAGAGGCAATCAATTGCGTTTGCAAACGGCGGGAGCGACATCCAACTGATCCTCTCCGAACCACGCACAGTTCTCCATACAATGTTTCGCGCGCGCTAGGAAACATTAAAATGCGGGAGTAGTGCAATGTGTGCTTGCTTCTTAAACCTGGTTACCGTACTTAACCTTCTCTTTAATCGCAGTTGGCGCGAACATCTGTTCGCACCGGTAGCTAACTGACGCAGGCGATGCAAACAAGTGGACTGTCAACGAGTGTTTGATGGATTGGCAGGCAGGCAGGCAGGCAGACAGGCCGCGAACGTATTCGATGAATGACATCGTAGATTGACAGAGCAGTCCAGCAACTAAATGAAAAGATGAAAATCGGTATCCATCATCCCCTCTCTGTAGTGCACCCGCCGTATGTCCACTGTTTGTATGTTTGGAGTGCTATGAAATGGAGGTGTCGAGTGAAGCATACAAGCATCGCTTACTGAGTTTAATAAACAAAATTCAGTCGTCAGCTAGCCAAATCATAAACCAAACACCGTACAGGTCGTGTGCTGGAGTTGGTAGGGATCAATTTATTGGAAACATTTATGAGGTTCTATATATGTTGATGTAGGCAAGATCACAAGGGATGAGCGAAGAGTGGCTGAAAAAGAGAGCAAGCGAGACAAACACAGATACACATCACATCCCCCCATCTTTCATCCGCAATGTACGGATATGCGCAGGCGTTGTACCGCTCGAGATGATAAATAGATTAAACGAGATGGCATCAGAGGCATGGGGGTGGAGGGTGGTGCGCATGCTCTCTCGGTTTCGTCTCGTGTTTCAAATGGTGGCCACAGGCGGCGGCGGTTCCATCAAATCACGTTACTCCCTAGCCAGCCAGCCCCCCCTTTTAGCAGCCTCGCTGGCGGTGGAGCAGCATCTCACCACACACACACATCCACACTGTGCTCTGTGGTGTGCGTGCAAGCGCACCCTTGGCATAACGAGGGTGGGTGATGTGGAAAGGAAACCGCGCGCGCGAACTCGTCGGCGACTTGGTTTGGCGCGAAGAAAAGCGCGCAAATCGCCTTCACTCCCACAACTCACTCTCTCCTGAAAACCCTTCTTCGGTCATCCATCCTCTTGACCGGTCCCTTCAATTCGGTTGTGTGTGTGTGTGTGTGTGTTTGCGCGAGCGAGAAGGTATGCTGCCTACTAACAACCCACAAGAAGCGCCTCCCGCCTCACAAACCGCCGGGCGGCAAACACAAACCGATGGAACCGGCATTTTATGTGCGCGCGCCCTCCACCCACCCCCTCTTCTTGTCATCGCATCATCTATCGAACTTGGAATACCCTTTCTCTCTCTTCTCTCTCTCTCTCTCTCTCTCTCTCTCTCTCTCTCTCTCTCTCTCTCTCTCGCTGGTTCTTTCTTTCTATCGCTCTATCTGGCATTTTGTTCTGAGAGCTGCTGGTGGACCGCCGTTGTGTTGTTGTTGGTTTTGGCGGTCACACCCGCACCACGCGATGACTGCTCAGTGAGAGATAACACACCCTCAACGGTGGTACCTCTCCTTTCCTCCTGCTTCCCCTCTTATCTCCTGGGTGCGGTAAGGCGCGAAATCGCGTATCATATTGAAGGGGCCACCACAACCCTTGCCTTTACGTAAGGCCCACCGGGCGCGTTTTATGTGTGTCTTGGCTGCTGTCTCTTGCCGGTGCGCGCTGTTGATGATGACGCGTTTTGGCGCGGAAAATTTCTCCGCGTGTGTTGCTCGCCTAACCAAATATTACGCACACATACCAGCTATGGTGGTTTGGCGCGAAAAGTTTGCATTTCACGTGCTCCTCCTCTCGGTTCGGTTTCGTTGTTCCGTGACGCTGGTTCGGTCTGGAAGTGGCTGGTTAGAATTAGCAGGCTAGGGAAAAAAAACACTACATCACAGCTGGGCACCATTGCAACTTAGAATGAAATATCATTGCTTAGTTACCATTGATTTATGAAAATTATCACGAGAATAGTTTGATATCTGAGTAATTTTCGCTATTTTTTAAGCATCGTGCAATGCACTCTGGTTAGCAGCATATTTTAATAAATTTATTTTCTCGTTTCCCTTCTCTATTACAGTTTGGAAAGTTTTAAAAATTGACGATTGTGCTGACCGGTTGCGAAAGAAAAACGTCAACAAAAGACACCAATGACAACACTCAAAGTGTTTGCGAGAATTCGTGAAATTTGCGTTTTTAGAGGTGCAAGGATTGCCGACAGCAGCAATACCACCGTCATCGTGTCCAGTAAATGTGGCAATTTCATTAAACATATATTTTAACTTACCAGGTATGTTACGCGTGCCACTGGCACTTTTGTGGCTTTGAATATGGTCGAGTTGCCAATGTGCGGTATCGGTAATGATTTATTCCTCTATATTTCTATTTCTGTTCTAGATTTGCTGGTATTCCCTAGTAAACGCCTCTGTCTCTCCCTCATCGTGTCCCCTCTGCTTACTTGTGTCTAATCAGCCATCTATTAATTGGTGGCACATCTACGCACACGTGTACGTGCGGATCCTGGGTGCAACGTTGCAGTTGCTCCAGCCGCTTCGTTTCGGCGTTTATCCGTTCTACTAGGAACGGATTCTTCCTGTAAGACCGGCAGGGCCGGATCTTACCCTTTTCCGGGTTAGCTTACCCGTGACCGTTTTCCGTTTGGCGCAGGCAGTTCCGACACCTGACGGTGTTGGGACTTATACGGCGCCATCATTCCTTCCACAATAGGTAAGAGCGTTGTTTGGTGATTGTGTGTGACTCCCGAGTGAGCGTCGTTTCTAATCGTGTGTTTTTCCTTTGCAGGTTCATCACATCTTACCAACCTGTCTGGCCCTGCTGCCACCCATAGCAGCAGGGGCAGCACAGGCCATCTCCCACCACCTCCGGGATCACACCTTCAGGTAGGTGCCTCGGCTCGGCCGTGAGTCAACTTTGCATGGTCGCCTCTTATGTTTGGCATTCATTGATCTCTTTCCTTTCTTTATAGTACCTTCATGGCGCTGGAGTGTCAACGGATCATTCGAAATTACAGTATTTGGGCAACATGCAGGTAAGCATCACTTGCGCGCCACACCTCGATCCATCGTTGATCTAAACGTTCCCTTTGCTCTTTCCGGTAGGTTCACCCGGCACACAGCGGCAGCGGAGGACATCATCCGCCACCACCGCCGGCCCAGGGACCACCACAGTCTGCTCATCCACCGCCGCCGCAACCGATCCCGATTGTGAAGCCGGAGTTCAAGGTGCCGCCGATACCAGCGCACCTGATGGATGTGCGCGGTCCGGACGGATCGATTGTGAAGATCAACATGCCCGAGCATCACGATCCGAGCAAACCGCCGAACAACGTCGAGATGCTGAAGGTGAACATCGAGGATCTCAGCCAGTTTCTGTCGTACCACGAGGTCTTCGGCAAGCTGCCCTCCGACATGCTAACGGGTCCCTCCGCTAGCCTAGTGCCATCATCGTCCACCAATACGCCGACTACCAGTGCGCACAGTAATGGTAAATGTAAGTGTCGTGCCTGTTTCTATGCCCCACCCTGCATATTCCTGTGACAACGAATCATCGAGTTTTCGAGCTAACTGAGTTGAACTATTTGATTACATCTTTTCCTTTCGTTTAACTCATCTTTTGAACCATTCTGTAATATTTTATACACCATATTGCTTTAGATTCTCTTCAGTTTTAAATCTACCTACCAGTATGCTGTCTACCAAAGAAAAAAGATTGAAAATATGATTTTGCTTAGAATATTAACTGGAAACGCTCGATAATTAGTGCGATAAATCCATTTTTGATAAACAGCAGATCGCAGGTTCACCAGATATGTGATAATGAATTGAACGAAGATGACTTTGCTAACTTGAGGTGGTTAACGAACAATTGCTAAAAGGCGATTGATGAAGTAGGCCAAACGTTGCTTCTAGTTTAGATCACATTGCTAATCGCTTAACATTCGTTCTTCTCTTTTTCTTTCAATAATCGTTGATATATCCATCTTTCGTGCCTTGTTTTCGCGACGGTTTTTGTTTTCGTGTCACCGCCGCCCTCGGGGATTCGTTTTGCTTCGTTCGATCTTTGGTCTCGTGTACGTAATCGTCGTCGCCAAAAATCCACCGGGTCGACCGGAACGAACGCGCGCGGCTCGTGTTCATCGTCGTCGGCATGTTGCGTGTGTTTCTGTGCGTGCGTTACCGTCGGGGTGTGCTTCTTATTGTATGTTTCGATCGTCGAGCAGCGGGGAATCATCTCCGCAATCCGATTACCGGCGAATCTCCGTTCAAGTGTAGCTACTGCGCGAAAAGTTTCACTCGCAAGGAACACCTGACCAACCACGTTCGCCAGCATACCGGTGAATCGCCTTACCGATGTCCGTACTGCGGCAAGACGTTCACTCGGAAGGAGCATCTTACCAATCACGTCAGGTGAGTGTGCGCCAGCTTCCTTTTTATCTTTCCTGTATGATTTTGCCAAAAACAAATTGTTTGGTTTTTCTTCTCTTTTGTTCTTCTTTTTTCTTTTTGGTTTTCAATCCAAATTGCTCTTCCTCTGCTTCCGATTCGAGCTTTTCTTCTTCCTTTTTGGTTTCTCCATTCGCATTGCAAACGAAAATGAGTCCCACAAATTAATTTTTATTTAAAACAGTCAGATGATAAGAAAAGGGGAGTTCATTGTCCCCGGAGCGTCCATCTCAAAAAAGAAGGCAGGCCCTCTGCGGGCTCGCTACTCCCCGAACGTTCTATGTAGTGGTAGGGTGGTGGTCCGTGCGTGTGTCGAGGATCGCGAACCATGTCCCCGTCTTTGATTGCGGAACATCCTATTGATACATGTCAACTTTATGTATGACTGCGCTTGATTTCGTTGCGGTTATCACACAAACACACAGACACACACACACACACACACACAAACACAAACCTACGAACCCTCTCACCCACACCCCCTCCGCCCTTCCCTAAAACAAGTCCTTTTTTCCTTCACAGGATCCCACAACCCGTGTTCCGATTGTTTGCAGTTAGGACAATTATTTAAACCTAGGACGATTAAGCAATAACTCTTGGCACTTGTCTTTTTACTCTTGCTGATTTTTGCTTGAATCTTTATCGGTAAATTAAGTTAAATTTAAGTAAACCTTAAATTTCAAGCGAGAAGTATCAAGATGGGCCAGGTGCATCGACGAATTGAAACATTGTGATTCTCTCATTCCCCAGTTGCGTTCGAATTTGAAACTTTTTTCTCAACATCTTTGTGCTCTCCTACTCTTTTTCTTCTAATAATTTATTCCTTCAGATGTGTGTTTGTCCATGGGTTGGTGGACGCTTGTTGCAATTTTTCATGTGATTGAACTAAAATTTGATAGAACCCAGAAGTTCACTAGCAGGAGGTAGCGCAGGAAGAAAAGTAGAAAAGGTTTCGTTCTCCTTAATTCCGCTTGTTGCTCTGCTCTGATCGTCTTACGTATAGAAATCGGGTAGCGGCTTTGCTTTGGTCCAGATGGGTGGAAACAGTTGAAACAGCATCCGGCGTGTGCGATTTTGCCAGTTTTCCAGTTCCCTCAAAGTACGCTGCAGCGGAGTTCGTCTGCGTGGGGTAGGGCGAGTATGTCGGCGGCCACGATTAGCAACTACCCTTCTTCTTGTTCCTCGTCGTTGTCGTCGTGGTGATGGTGCGGGGTCCAACAAATGTTTCATAATTCGATGGAAGTAACGTTTGCCATAAGTAGTGGACCTACTGCTAGTTGTGCTGGTGGACGGTTGGGGCGAGAGTGGGTTCCAGTTTGCTACGGCAGTGGCACGCTGTGGTCCATATCTGGCCATTCTAGAATCCGAAGCGAGGGATGAATCTTTACAGGAAAAAAAGATGTGTGCTTGGAGCTGCAAAAAGAAAAAAGATTCAGTTGAATTGAATTTGTGTAAGAATAGTGCGAATCGGTTAAGCTCTTCTGGCGAAGCGTTTCGAAAACTTACCAACTCCTACCATCAATTCTGCGAAACTGTTCGTATTTGGCTAACTATCTGTGCTCTTGTGGTTGTACCCTTGTGAGGGTCCCTTGTAGGCGTGCGCCCCTTTGTCTTTTTTAACAAAAAAAAGTGACTGTCTAGTGTGATGTGCTAGCGAACGAGGAGCTGTTTTCGTTTTTTGAGAAAAGAGAAAATTCAAGGATATCTTTGATTGATTCACGTTGTTTCTCTTTGTATCTTCCCCGAACAGATTGCACACAGGCGAAACACCCTACCAGTGCACATACTGCGGGAAGAAGTTCACGAGAAAAGAACACCTTACCAATCATGTCAGGTGAGCGCCAAACCGCTTCCTTCTTTTCTACTCTCCTCTCGCTTCAAGAAACTTTTTTTTCTCTCACCATCCTAGGGGTGTGATTCCGGTTTCGCACGTGTCTTTTCGTGCGATCCCAAAAACCATAAAAGAAAACCTCCTCCACCACCGCTTGGACACTGATGGTGTCCTTTTTGGTGTGGTGGCTGTGGGTGCTTTGGCCTGTTTCACCTCCTCTGGTTATTGGCTGCATTCAAATTGATACGAAAAGAACAGATCGCGAGCGATTGGCAAAGCTTGTAATTGTGTTGTCCTTCTGCTTTTATATCAAAAGAAGGAGACGAAGAACGAGGAGGTGAGGTATAAATGGTGAACTTGGAATAAATATATATATATTTTTTTTAAACACGTTCGACATTCATGAAAATGTTCAGTTGTGTTGCATATGTTGTTGGCTAGTGTTGGCAGCACAGAACAGCACTTAAAAAATGCATTTTTTAAGAAGCAGAAGAAGGAACCTAGTGCCCCTCGTCGTCAGTGGCTCTAATGGATGAATTCTGTTGTCTTTTTCTCTTCTTTTTCTCTCTTTTAACCATCTCCGTCCAAATGATTTACAACGCGGCTGATGATGATGATGATGATGCTGCGCCTTAAACTCTGGAAATGTGTTGGCGCCATACCCGCCATCTTCTATTGTGCAACCGGGTGAATCTACTACAACCGATCGCGCCATGACCACCACACCCAACCAAACCCCAATGCAACTAATTTTTGATGGGTGTTCCACAACAACATCAACAAACAACCAACATCCTCCAACCGTATCCTCGTAAACGTAATTTTGATTGCTGTATCAACACACACGCGCGTGCGCACACACGCACATACATGCGTTGTACGTCAACCGATGGGTAGATTGCATACTGGCGAAACTCCTTTCCACTGCACTTACTGTG
>NC_064874.1:83416152-83421152 GCF_943734745.1 Anopheles darlingi | reverse complement strand
GTTGCAAAGGGTAGATACTTGAGGTAGTGCCCCAGTCAATCATTAAATCGAACAAAGCAGGTTCTGTTAGCTGCGAAATTAAATCGTTCCTTCCGTTATCAACGGGTGGGCTGTCACGTACCTGGCAGTTAAGCTAACAAACCCAACAACCCGAACCAACAACCCTTCTTCCCGTGTTTTAGGAAGTATTACTGATTTGGTAGGACGTAACTGGAGTTAGATGATTTCGTTTTGTTTTTGTTTTTCTTTTCATTTAATAAGCTGCAGAGTTAATTATATAAGCTTTATTGCTATTATTTTGCAAAAATACCATAAGTTGTCTATGTAAGTTCTCTAGTTTATACTTTCACCCAATATTTTAGTATTAGGCACGCGTTTTTATAACATATATGGACAATTGTAGAGTGTTTCTTTTAATTTGTTTCATAATTGGTTGAAAAGAATATATTGCAGCGAAGAGTGCGCTTTTGTGTAAAAAAAGAAACACCGGTGGAATAAGAGATTCATCAAACAATTAACTTTCATTGCTAGCCGTAAATATACATAAATAAATTGGTAACGTAGAGAAGAAGAGCACGCTGCAAGGTTTAGAATTAACTAAACTTTCGCTTCGTACGTTTACCAGTAAAGGCAGAAAACAAAGTTCACTTTTCATCTTAGATGAGATGTGAACACCGCTTGATGTACAACGTTATAAAAAGAGAAGAAATAAGACAAGATTTATTGTGCAAACAATATGTTTTTCGCCAGCGTATACACAAACCCTGGCAAAACAGCAGCACAATTAATCATCATATCGACAATATATGTAGTGGTATCATTTACGGGGCAGTTTCATTTTGTTAGGATCAGGTCTTGCGCCCAGTAGCTGTAGCAGTTGATTAGGGATATATGAAAATAAGAAAGGTTTTCCCCAAATTCCGTTTAGTGAAAGAAGCACTCTGCTACCCCTACCCCCAGCCGAACTGGGATTCCTACACTCCTGGATCGGCAACAGGAGAGACAGGATTCCATGGGGTGGCAGACTGATCATTCGAGAGTAAACGTGTGTGTTTTGCGTAATCCCTTTTCAACTTGTCTTTCCGTTTTGTAAACGCCATAATGCAGCTCATTACTAGTAGCGCATCCCAGTCAAGAGAAAGCAAGAGGAGAAGCGGATGGTAGAAAGGGACGAGGAGAAACAAGGCGAAAGAACAATGAAACAAACGATCGTGAAGAAACCTTACAATAGAGATGAATTGAATATAAATTATGAGTTGTTCTATTTTATTTCTTTTGTTTTCTTTATCCTACCGGGATGGTTGGGTTTGTTATGGCTGCGTTTGGGAGATATGGTTTAGTAAATATCGCCTAGCTCGTGTACCAGCAAGTTACAGCTTCTGTGGGCAACGATGTTACCGGCCTTCGATTCAATCTTTGAAGGGCATTCGACTCTCCCTTACAGAATGAGGTTCCTTATCTACCGGTGGTTCTATGTAAGTGCATCATAGCTTATTCTGACGTAAGATTGGAGGTGGCACAGGATTCGACGATAGCATTGCCAAGTTAATTTATTTGCTTATCTACTGCTGGATATATCATAGCCCAGTGATAAAGAGAGTGTTTCCTAATTTCATACGCCATACGTCCACGGCCACGCATACACACTTTCGGAGATTTTCTTTGCAGCATTTTCAGCGTATGTAAAAAGGTACAATTATGATTCCTCCTTCGGAACAGCATGTTTTGACTGGAACCAATCACTAGCACCCGTTTGAATAATACAATCAGTGTTGCAGTACTGCTGCTGTTGCTGCTGATAGTCACTCACCGTACTGTAACAACCGGTAACAACCGAATGTAGGGACTACGTTGCTCGTAGCAATGGTAGACATTTTGAGTATGACACATTTGTTCTTTCGATCTCATTCTAATCGTTTAAAGCATAACGATGAATCAACCGTTCCTTCAATTGTAAATTGCAAGAGCACCGTCTGTCTACTGAAGCATAAAAAAAGGAAAAATGTAACAGTATACTTGTACCGCAAAGCAACATGGACGCAGACGATACGACATTCTCGTGTATCAGAATTGGCCAACCAGCAAATGCCGTTGGCTGGGCATTTCCTATAAACCTGAACTATCCAGTACCGTGACTTCTTCCTTCGGATACGAGCAGCGTGCGTGCTGTGTGCAGGTGGGCAGAAACAATATAAAATCAGGTGATATGAGAATGACGAGCGGAAGAAAAAATAGGGCTGAGTGTTCAAGCATGTAATTATAAGGTGATGCGTGATGTCCTTAGTGATTATTGTACAGACAGGGCTGCATAAGGGTGAGCCATTGTTAGTAATCAAATGAGAGAACGAGGGAATTTGTGAATTTTTTCGTTTTCTCCATCGGTGAGGCACGACATTTTTGGAACGCGAAACAACATTTTCCGAATGTATTAGAGAGGTAGTAAAATCAAGTATTATTCAATCACTTGCAATGTACATAGATGGATGTGGATTACATACAAAAAAGTACCAAGCAAGGAGCGCGAATGTTCGCGAATGATGTGCCCGTGTGGATGCTGAGGGTCTATTTTATGTGTACAAGAAAAACTACCATGAAGCACAACAGTCCACAGTTGAGTGGATGTAAAGGATGTACATAGAATCGCAGTAAAAACGAACCGAATTTTTTTATTTACAATCCACTTTTTGTTCTGTCTGCTGAGGGCCGGTATAACGACGACCGAACATACAACTATAGATTTTCTCTCTAGAGAGCTGGAAATGGAGGCGCATGATCTTTTCAACGTGCGGAAAACGAGAAAGCGAGATATTGCGTGTGAGAGAAAAGAGGAAAAAAAGGCATAGAGGCAGAGAGATGCACAGAAACGAATGGTACGATGGTAATGCGAAAAAGGGGAAACATCTTAAGACCGAACAGATAAAAACAAAATACTTAATACAAATCATATGCAGCTAAGCTGCATTTTATACGAATTTTCTATGTAGGACGAAAACGATCGCTGCGAACATGGGAACGAGATTTATTTTTTTAATCGCACGAATCACTACCACTGGTGGTGATCGGACGAGAATAAATTTCGTAACGTAAAAGTAGACAGTGATCTCTTCTGGGTGTACTGTACAGTAGCCGCCATCGTAAAACCAATAATAAGAATGGGAAAGAATCACTAAATATTCGTGATCGCGCGATAGGAAACATCTAACATGTTGCTCTATCGGTTCTGTATGCTCTTTTCTGCGTATACTTTGTGAGTAAATTCAGCTAGTATGAGTTTGGTGTGTGCTTTCGTTTGATTCATACATTTTTGTGTGGTTTTATTTGCTCTTTTAGGCATTTCTGAATCAATCATGATTGTTGTTGTTGTTGTTTTAGTTTGTTTCGCTTTTGTTCCACGTTTGGCAACAGTGTTGGGCAACAACACAGGAATGATAAGACTCGAAAACTTACAAGTAGAGAAAGTGTGATGTGAAACAGTAATAAGTTTCATGGAACGAATTGTGTATGCTAGGCTAAGATTGAATAAGAATGATTGATTCAGGAAACATGCACGTTGACCCTTGCTGGCCAACTATTGGTAGGCAAAAGTAGTGTATTTATTTGTACTTGGGAACACACCGTAAAGTAAACCGAGGCGCTCGATACTCGGCGAGGCGTAGGAATCGAAGCGGAAAATTAGTCCACTCTCCTTACAAAAGAGTCTTAGACCAGAAACGTATTAACACAGCGAAAAACAATTTTAAATGAATGTAGCAACGTAGCATCAATCTGGAAAAGCGCATAAAAAAGCGATAGAGTAGATGTGGCTAAAAATGGTTGCAAGCCTTTATACGTTGGCATTACTGCTGACGTCAATTATGATTTCATTGTTTTATGTAAAAAATCACCTACAAAATCCCTATTTTCGTACGTCGTACAATCAAATCGAATCAATTTCCTACCAACACATTTCGGAGCTCCCTGTTGCTACTCGCCGTATGGTTCATTTTGGAAGAATAACGCCACCAACAGTGTGTTTGGTTGGAAGTGGGAGGTATGGTAATGACCGGTTAACCGTGTAGCATTATAACAAACATAAAAGCAAGAACAAATGAACAGCATTAGATACGCAACACCAAACCATAGATACTACATAATAAGACAAAAAATGACATTATGACCTGGATAAACCTGGATGTAGATGAGAGAACAATGAAATAGACATACGAAGTAATAGTGGTAAAGGAACACAATACTAGTCGTAATGCACATTTAGTGAAATGGGTAGGAAGTGATTGCTGTCGCACTCAAAACCACTCGTGGTGGGTGAAAACGGGAATAATTTCTTCATTTTAACAACGAAGACAGCGCTCATCAAACAGGGCAGAATACAGCTAAGGTAAGCTGAACGCAGATGGTTAAAGCAAGAAATTGTTCCAAACCTTATGCTGTGAGGGGTAACGATAGCGACAGCGATTGTTTCTGTTCCGATCACAGCGCAACATGAAACATTAACAATAGAGCGATAGATTAAACTGATTTTAACCGATCAGCGAATCTAATGGTAATCATTACAACGATTGCTCCAACAGGCAATCAGCAGCAAAAAATCGGTTAGCCAGGTCCGTGCATCCACATGCCAACAGCTGAAAGAAAGTCATGGACATTGATGGCAAAGGTGAAATTTAATACCCACTGATTATAATAAAAGAGGAAGACCAGACATCAGAAGCACAGGTAACCTTAAAGCAAGATAATATGAGAGACTATGCAGAAAGAAAAGGAAACAGAACATAATAAAAATGTAAAAAAGTTAGGCGACATCGTTTGACGTTCCCTCAGTGTCCATACTGAGGAACGCAAAACATGATACTCGCAAAAACACACAAACAGACACCTAAGCCATAAGTAACAATGCAGAGGATATATATTTTTATTTCTTTTTATACGAACAAATCGGCCGAGAGCAGAAAAAACAATTGCATAACAATAAGCGTGTACTACCCCCCCCCCCCCCCCCCCCC
>NC_064874.1:83411152-83413652 GCF_943734745.1 Anopheles darlingi | reverse complement strand
GTAGACTAATTCTGATGGTGTGGCGTGAAGCGTATTGGTTTAAGCATTTATTGATGCAATAAATAGTGACAGTAATATGGGTGTACAGTAGCTAACTGAACCTGTCTCTATTAGTACAATTGGTTCTGGTTAAGATTGAGAAACTTGTTTTAGGATTTTCTGCTATTACTATGAAATGTTTAAAATATTCGTCGGGCGAAAAAAAAAACAGTAACTTTAAGCAATTTTGCCCGTTTTTATTGCATTTTGTGAAAAACGTTTTGAATTACGTGATGAACCCGGTACGGCAGACTGCTCAAAGGTTATTCGTTATAGTGGATGTGCTGGTAGCGTCATCGTAGTTGTAGTACTCATCGTCAAGCGGCTCGGTATCTGCAGGAAAAAATGGTCCAACGACAGTTCACTTTAAACACATCTCAACGCAAGATGCTTACTGCCAAATATGATTCCTGCAATAATTTCACACAACGCCGGCAGATATTCGCACATGATTGGGTCTGAATTTCTGTTTTACGTTCAGAGATCCGCTTATGTTCGATCGTCAAGGGACTATGAACTGCTGAACGATCTCTGGTTCGTTTTAACTGTTTGTAAGCAGTAGATATCAGGAAGCTTGTGCATCGGGCGTGACAAATGACTTGGATAATTTCAGATACGCAAGTACCACTAATTGCCCGCAATTTAAATCTGATAAGCAAAACTGAACAATTGACTATGGAACAAACAGATTCAGCTATAAAACAAACTATATTGGCCACTCTAATTCAGCGCTACGTTCACTGTGTCGTATCATCGAGTAAAGAGTGCCTTTCCTCCAGCTGTCGGATTCTCCATAGTTACCATGCGAAAACGAATTCTAATTTTTGTTTTCGCCTCATTAGAGTTCAAGGCTATGGCAACGTAGTTTTGGGTTACACGAAGAAAAGGGGAGACAATGCGGGTCATCATCTGCTGCCACTTGTGGATATTTGATTTCCTGTTGCCTTCATTGGTTGTAGGAAAGGTGCATGGGAATGCACTTCGTTCTATGCAACACGTGGTTACCAAACACGTGGTGCCAAATCTGAAACGGCTTTAGGAATCAGCTGCTCTAGCATCCAACTGGTGGTTCATAGACAAAAACATAGTAAATCATGAATGGTAGCACTTCACCCTGGCAACAGCAACTGTGCACCCATTACGATGGTTACCAAATATTTATCATAATCGATCGGCTTACAATTTTCGGTTCAGTCTCAAGAAACTGCGTAGGCCTTAAAATTTCAGTCTGGGAATAGCAGCTTTCCAGAGTGGTGGTATTTGAAGTTGGTTCTGCCGCTTCTTGTGAGTTTCGGAGTGTGAGTCCTTATTTTTTTTGCAAAGTTTTGTTTCTGAAATACTTTTTGAATTGGTGAGAGGGATTTGGTTCGTGACAAGCTGATGGAAAAGCTTGGTATTACTTTCTAGAATGTAAGTAAAGATTTAAAAGGATAAAAGATTTAACCTAAAGCACAGGTGCTGGCCGTTATGATCAACTAGGCACGAGCCTATTCTCAACAGCAAATTAGTGGAGACTTGAAATTTTAGACCTTTTTGATTCGAGATTGCTGGAATATTTCCCAATTTTCAATTTCACGGCTTGATCAAGACGGATGGAAAATTTTTGCTCCAACTCCCGGAAATGTTTGATCCAGTCCCATAGTAACCTGTTTACTTTGTACGATAATCCGTTGCCAACAGCATTCCGGCAGTGCAACGCCCCAACGCTACGTCACCAGCAGCTGTTTCACTTTCGACTGCAGGTTAAACACCTGTGGCCACCTGTGGCTATTTGCAAAGAGGACATCGGAAACACGTGTTCCGATAGTCACTTCCTACATACCGATTTCTGCGTCCTGCGCTTCGTTCGCAGTTCGACACGATGAAGCGCGCGGCTGGCGATCGTAAGCCATCGGGCTTGGTATCCGGGCGACCAACGGAAGGCAAACGGCTCGGCGGCACGGATGCCATCGCCGGTCCCTCGGGGCTGATGACAAAAATCAACCGGAAGGCCCATCCTGAGCACAACACGAAGCAAATCTGGCGCGAACTAAACATGCCGATCGATTGCGACTTCCTCGGACCAAACGTGTTCAGTCTACCGGAGAAGCTGCTGAAGCACAACACCAAGATGCGGCCATCTCCCTTGGCACGCCCCAGGCCGGATCGGAATGCGGATAAAAAGAGTTCGTATACCTGAGCGCCCACATGGGACCGATTTAGACAAGAACCCAGTCTGAATAAAAGTCTCCCCTTTTTTTTGCAGAGATTCGGTCGTACACTGCGTTACGCAAGGATCGCGAAGACTTCCGGCGTCGGCTGGTGCGGCTGATCGTGCGAAAGGAGCATGAGAAGGATGATCCAGAGAATACCTTCCCGAATGTGGAGGAACGAGAGCTGTTGCGGTATTATCATTACATACGCCATGGCATCGACACCGTACATGTTTCGCCGATCGACAAGCGCGTTTTGCAACGTATAC
>NC_064874.1:83383652-83403652 GCF_943734745.1 Anopheles darlingi | reverse complement strand
AGCCGTGGCCTAAGGATGCATTAACGGCCGTTGCCACCAAGTTCCTCTCGACGGTCGAGATGATGGATATGGAGCGGCAGTGTTGCATCGACATGTGCATGGAGTTCCACACGACCACTCAGCAGCTGTCGGATGAGTTCCTGATCCGGCTAAACCGTCACAACTACGTCACACCTACGTCCTATCTAGAGATGATTCACACCTTCAAGACACTATTGGACAAGAAGCGAACGTACGTATGGGAGTGGCACCTGGCTCCAATATCCAATGGATTATAAGCACTCACACTTCTATTTCGACAGGGAGGTACTGACGGGAAAGAACCGGTATCTGACGGGACTGAAACAACTGGAGATAGCCGCTCAGCAGACTGGCGTAATGCAGGAGCAGCTCGAGGCGGTGCAGCCGCAGTTGAAGATCGCGGCCGAAACGGTAGCTCAGCAGATGGCGAAGGTACAGGCGGACAGTGAGGTGGCCGCTGGGCAGAAGCAGCTGGTGGAGAAGGATGAGGCAGCTGCGCAGGAGCAGGCGGCGGCTGCTAATGCCATCAAGGAGGTGTGCGATGCGAAGCTGGCCGATGCCATGCCGATCCTCGATGCGGCAATGGAAGCGCTCAACACGCTCACGCCCGCCGACATCACGATCGTCAAGACGATGAAGAGCCCACCGATCGGGGTGAAGGTGGTTATGGAGGCGATCTGCATACTGAAAGATCTGAAACCAGACCGCGTTCAGAACCCATCCGGGATGGGTATGGTCGAGGATTACTGGGGACCATCGAAGCGCGTGCTCGGGGACATGAAGTTTATGGATGGGCTGCTCAACTTCGAGAAGGACGACATTCCACCGAAGGTCATACAGAAGCTGGAGGAGCGGGTTCTGACGAACGAAAACTTTGATCCCGAAAAGGTGAAGGCAGCCTCGACGGCTGCGGAGGGCCTGTGCAAGTGGGTTATAGCGATCGTGAAGTATGACAAGGTCGCCAAAGAGATTGCTCCCAAGAAGGCTGCTCTGGCGGAGGCCCAGGAGAGTTACAATGTACGTTGTCTTATCGGGGCTTTCCTAATCGATGAAACCCAATGATCAATATTACTACATCCCTTCTTTCCAGTCCGCAATGACGATCCTGAATGCTAAACTGGAGCAGCTGCGCATCGTGGAGGAAAACCTGGCCGATCTACAGCGCAAGGTGAATGAGCAGATAGCACAGCACGCGAAGCTACAGGCCAACGTGGAGCTGTGTATGAAAAAGCTAGAACGAGCGACCGAGATCATTACGGGACTGGGCGGTGAGAAGGACCGGTGGCAGGCGGCCGCTGAACGGTTGGCCCAGGTGTACGACACGTTGACGGGTGACGTGCTGATAGCGTCCGGCATCGTGGCCTATCTGGGCCCATTCACGATGCAGTTCCGTGGCCAGCAGATCGCCCAGTGGAAAGAACGATGCACGGATCGGGGCATCATCTGCTCTCCCGATTTTCAACTGGTTAATGTGCTGGGCAACCCGGTCGATATACGAGCCTGGAACATATTCGGTTTACCTAGCGATGCGTTCTCGATCGAGAGTGCTATCATTATCCAGTAAGGGAACAATCTAATTTCCAGTAAGGAATCAGATGGTACTTTATGATCTTGCTTTCTCTCTAACTTTAACTCTAGCAATGCCCGCCGTTGGCCACTGATGATTGATCCGCAGGGACAGGCCAACAAATGGGTCCGCAATATGGAGAAGGCGAACCGAATCTGCATCATCCGGCTAACGCAACCGGACTACACCCGCGTGCTAGAGAATGCGATCCAGTTCGGGTTGCCGGTATTGCTGGAGAATGTGGGCGAAGAAATTGAACCAATGCTGGAACCGATACTGCTGAAGCAGATCTTTCGTCAGGGTGGCACGATGTGCATTAAGCTCGGTGACTCGGTCATCGAGTACAATGATTCGTTCAAGTAATCCCGTAGCCTTTGGCCAACATTGAGTATCCGATTAGAAGTGGTCCTTCCCGACACTAATCTCTGTTCTATGTTCGTGTTTCCATCGATACTCTAGATTCTACATCACGACGAAGCTGCGCAGTCCCCACTATCTGCCAGAGATAGCGGTCAAGGTGACGCTGTTGAATTTTATGATCACGCAGACGGGACTGCAGGATCAGCTGCTGTCGATTACGGTGGCGCGCGAGCGGCCTGACCTGGAGACGGAGAAGAACTCGCTGATCGTGCAGGGTGCGGAGAACAAGCGGCAGCTGCAGGAAATCGAGGATAAGATCCTGCAGGTGCTGTCGTCCGAGGGGAATATACTCGAGGACGAGACAGCCGTGTCGGTCCTAAGCTCGTCGAAAACGCTTGCTAACGAGATCGGCGAGAAGCAAATCATAGCCGAGGTCACTGAGCGTCAGATCGATGCTGCCCGGTTGCAGTACACGCCGATCGCGGCCCACTCGACGGTGCTGTTCTTCACGATTGCCGACCTGGCGAGCATCGATCCGATGTATCAGTACAGCCTGAGCTGGTTTGTTAATCTCTTCACCGCGGCTATCGACAATACCGAGAAGGTGGACGAGGTACCGGCGCGCTTGGAGGACCTTAGGACCTACTTCACGTACAGCCTGTACGAAAATATCTGCCGGAGCTTGTTCGAGAAGGACAAGATCCTGTTCTCGCTGCTGCTGGCCACAAACCTGCAGATGGACGAAGGAAGGCTCAGCACCGCCGAGCTCATGTTCCTGTTGACGGGTGGCGTCGGTTTGGATAACCCGGATCCTAATCCGGGCTCCGGCTGGCTACCGGCCAAAAACTGGGATGAGCTATGCCGGCTGACGTCGGAGTTTGGTGTGGTGTTCGAGGGTCTGAAGCAGCACGTGACGGAACAGTTGGAACAGTGGAAGTGCTTCTTCGACGATGAGACACCACACGCGGCGGAAGTTCCGGAACCGTGGAATACACGGCTTACGCCATTCCAGAAGCTGCTCGTTCTACGATGTTTCCGGGCGGACAAACTGGTCCCGGCCATTGAGCTATACGTGGCAAGTCAGTAGCGAGGGAATGGCGGGATCAATTGAAACCCAGCATTATCCATCTGCTTCCTTCTATCTCTTCACCAGAAACGATGGAACCGAAGTACGTGGAGCCACCGCCGTTTAATCTGAACGCTTCGTACGACGAGTCGAACTGCTGTGTTCCGCTGATTTTTGTGCTGACGCCCGGTACAGATCCGACGGCTACGCTGCTTAAATTCGCTGACTCCCAGGGGCTCGGTGCGAGTCGGCTTTTTTCGCTGTCCCTCGGCCAGGGCCAGGGACCGATCGCGACCAAAATGATCGACGAGGGCACCAAGTTCGGCAACTGGGTGCTGCTGCAGAACTGCCACTTGGCGCAGAGTTGGATGCCGACGCTGGAGAAGATCTGCGAGAGCTTCCAGCCCGACACCACGCACCCGGACTTCCGGCTTTGGCTCACTTCCTATCCAACCGAACATTTCCCGGTGGTGGTGCTGCAGAACGGTATCAAGATCACGAACGAGCCACCGAAGGGTTTGCGCATGAACGTGACTCGTTCGTTTACCAGTGATCCGATCTCGAACGTCGAGTGGTTCGAGGCGTGCAAACAACCGACCAGCTTTAAGAAGCTGCTCTATAGCCTTTGCTTCTTTCACGGGATCGTACAGGAACGTCGCCAGTTCGGCCCGATCGGTTGGAACATACCGTACGAGTTCAATGAAACGGATCTCAGCATTAGCATGACCCAGCTGCGTATGTTTCTGGATGAGTATGAGGAGGTGCAGTATGTGGCGCTCCGGTATCTCACCGGCGAGTGCAACTATGGGGGGCGCGTGACGGACGATTGGGATCGGCGCTGTCTCAATACTATTCTGGCCAAATTCTATCAGCCGGCCGTACTGGAGGATGAGAGTTTCCACTTTGACGAAGCCGGCTTGTACCGGGTGCCGGAGCTGAAGGAGCACGAAGAGTTTGTGGTGTTCATTCGGGAGCTGCCCGTGATTGCACGCCCAGGGGTGTTTGGTCTGCATGAGAATGCCGACATCACGAAGGATCAGAAGGAAACGGATCTGTTGCTGTCGAGCGCTCTAAAGACACAGGTTAGTGAATGGTCGTAACGGTTAACAACCAAGGGCGGGGCATTTGATCGGGTGGACAGTCACTAATAACCAGTTCGTTCCGCCATGCTGTTCAGGATCGTACGGTAAGTTGGGTGTGGCATGTGGAGTATCTTTTATTCTAGGGTATAAGTAGGTTCAGTGGATCGTTTGGACCATTTTCGACATCTAAGGATCGTAATGTATAGAGTGGAATCTAGGGACGGGGTGCCGTTGTGGCAATTGATCCAATAGTTATTTTCATAAACATTTACTAACCTTGTTCATTACTAACTCTTTGCATGGACACGTGGCAGGATTTGCTGCAAATGAAGGTAAAGTATAAAATTGAAAAGGGAAAATAATCAGACAAAATCAGTATTCAATTGGGTAATGCTCTAAAATGTAACAAATTCTCTATTGGCAATACTTTCCGATTTGGCGTTGGCAGATATTGGAGGATCTGAAGGTTTGTACAAAAGCAGAAAGTCAAAATTTAAATTAATGAGATTCGGTTTGAACATGTTACTACTGTTTCCTCTGTTAAACGTTTTATAATCGTTACTCTTACTAATGCGCTTATTCCGGTACATCGAACAGAATACATCAACAGGAGTATTTAAGGAGACTCCCGCCGAGCTGGTGATCCGCGTATCCAGTGACATCCTGAACCGTCTGCCGGCTGAGTTTGATCGTGAAGCCGCGTTGGAAAAGTATCCAACCGACTATCATCAGGTAAGCTTAGCTGCTCCGTCTGGCACTAGAACGTACTAACGATCGCTGCGATCTCGGCATATCCACAGAGCATGAACACGGTGCTGGTGCAGGAGATGGTTCGGTTCAATGCTTTGCTCAGCTGCATCCGTGGCAGCCTCGCAACGGCCCGCAAAGCCATGCAAGGACTCGTGGCCATGTCACCGACGGTGGAGGAGGTGGTCGGTGCCATTCTGGTGGGGAAAATACCATCAGTTTGGGCAAAGCGTTCCTATCCCAGCTTGAAACCGCTCGGATCATACATCGTCGATTTCATCGCCCGGCTCGATTTCTTGCAGAAATGGTACGACGAGGGCCCACCGGCTACCTTTTGGGTGTCGGGCTTCTTCTTCACACAAGCCTTTCTCACCGGGGCCCAGCAGAACTACGCCCGGAAGTATGTCATTCCGATCGATTTGCTCGTGTTTGACAATGAGGTGCAGCGGAGCACGGAATTCAACCAACCACCCGATGACGGTGTGTACGTGTATGGTCTGTTCCTGGAGGGTACTCGCTGGGACGGAGAAGCGGGGTATCTAGCGGAGTCCATCCCTCGAGTACTGTTTGATACGATGCCGCACGTAAGATGCATTCGTTTCTGTTGGAACCAGGTAGATACGTGTGTCCATGGGTACTGTTTCTCTATTTGTAGATTCTGCTTAAGCCCATGAAAAAAGAGGATTTTGTGATGAGACATACGTTCAACTGTCCGGTGTACAAAACCGCCGAACGCCGTGGAACCCTCTCAACGACGGGTCACAGTACGAACTTTGTGATTTCTTTGCTGCTCGATTGTGCACCGGAAACACGTCCCGAGCACTGGGTAATGCGAGGTGCTGCAATGTTGTGTCAGCTAAGCCATTGAACATCGTGGCGTCCAGGATAAGTAGATCTTCATCGACTGTATCCCTTACTGCTTTAAGGAATTTAGAACAAAATGGCGATCAGTAGTAACATTTTATAAAATCATTTTTCGGACATTTAGCACTCCAACTCCTTTAGATAAATAAATTTTCTTACCATCTTGATAGGAGAAATTTACTTCCAACGAGCAGACTTACGATTTGGAGCCCTTTATTAATCGTCAGGCTTATAAATGTATCTTCTTAAAAAACGTAATAGTGGTATGTGCGGATAGATGGAAGAATACTAGGAGGTTAAAAGGCCCATCGGTGCACTTCGGATTAATGCGATTACTACGAAGACACGGGGTTCTTAGAATATGCCACATAAGGGGGTATTTGTTTTGAGTGTGCATGTGTATGTAAGACCTGTCGAAGATCCTTAATCATTCTGCTTCACTCTTGGAGGCAATTGTTGAGATGGCTGTCGTTTAAAACCATAAGATTCTCGGTTACAGTACTGATTAACATTACAAAATCGCTGTAGTCTATCCAGTTCGCTGTTGAGGTGTGTACTGTGTACTCCATACGAGCTTCATTGTTTGGCATCAAATGTGGGAGGCTACTTTAAAAATCCGGCACTGAGTGATCCATCTTGCCCCGCAGCCAGGACATGGGCAGCTTCTTCATCATCACTTCGTAGATAATGAACGGAACGATGGTGAGCGTAATGGTTCGTTCGGACGCACTGATAATCTTGGTGATCTCTTTGTCCTTCATGCCGATTACATTTTGACCGTTCACTTCTAGCAGCTGCTGATCGATCAGCAGCCCATTTCGAGCTGCCGAAGAATCCTTCACGATGGCCGTGATCTTGCCGTTGTTGAACTGGAAGCCGAAACTGCCCGAAGAATCCTTGTGTAGCGTTATTGCACGCTCGAACGGGCTGCACAGAGGAAAAAGAAGAATCGATAAAAGATTGGAAGAGTGAAGGAGTGTTTAAAACCGATTCCATGTGGCCAGTATCTGTGATAGCTTACCGATCGCGCACTACAATAGAAATGTTGTTTTTGTCGCTCTTCTTCAGTAGCTTGTGTACGTCGTCATCGGAGAAGCCGGCCACGAGGGTACCGTTAATTTGCAGAATCTGATCTCCAAACCGCAAGCCGGCCATCGCTGCTGGGCTATCTTTCACCACCACGCAAACGAACACACCTTTGTTGACGGCATGTGCTCGTAGACCCACTTTCTTGTCCGCACCCTTGCACAGAATCAGCTATCGGGGGCGAAAGTGGTGACCGGATGAGTACACAATTGCATTGTTGTTTGATCGCAACGAAAGTGAAACCTCACGATAATGATTCAGGACTTACCTCACGGATACCGTTCGTTACTTGACCACGCTGAAGCCCCACGAAGCCACCGGTGACGGGTGCGACCATGTTTGCATTGCTCACCGTCGCCACCGTCGATTCCTGGGGGATGGCAAGGGCTTGGGCGTTGGGCGACTGTTGGGCGTGCATGAACTGTGGAAGGTTCGCCTCGATCATGGCCTTCGATAGCTCCAGGCCCATGTACTCGTACAAATCGGGGTACATGGCTGTTGGGGCGAGCGCATTGTGAACGGAGACCTTTTTCGGAGCGCTGCCACCAGCTTCGATTGCCTCGAAGCTCGGGTACAAGCTGTATGCCGGGGGCACCTTGGATGATGGTGCTGATGGATGGTAGAGTTGCTGTTGCTGCTGCTGCTGTGCAGCGGCCGCAGCTGCTACAACGCGGTTCTGCGATTGCAGCATCTTGTCCACCTGCATATCTTCAAGCGACGGATACAGCGACATCGTTACGTGGAAGCTGGAAACAGAGACTAGTTTAGAAAACGAAAATCCAATTTAAATCTCCAGTGTCAAGTCCACATTGTTCTGCTTCACTGCTCTGCAAATAAGTTTTTGATAAGCAAATCCGCACGAGTCACCGTCAAGAAGAAACCCCCACGTTGGCGATGATTCATCACCGACGAAACGCGTTAATGAAACGGATTAAAGCAACCCGATATTTACCACGAAGCTGACCAAGAACGGTGAGAAGGTTGTCAGGACGTTCGAAACTTAGATCGCCGTGTCACGGTCAAGTACGAGAGAATAAAGCAAATCACACTCCAAACAAGACGCCCCAAAAATGTATTGGAATGCTTTGTTCGCACGTTCTGCCGTTTAGAAGCGAACAACAGCAAGAAGAACAACACTCCTTGGCTTCGATGCAACTATTCCACGGTGCACTAGAACGCTATGGCGCAGTAGCTGGCCAGTTTGGGGGGAACTGCTAGTGTTGGCGTACTTACTGGAACGATTCTGGAGAACACAAACGGACGAACTGTTTCTTGAACTGTTGGTATTTTACTGGTCACTTCACAGTCACGAACGCGGTGATTCAAGTACCGCCGCTACTACGTGGGGGGGTCGGTTTGTCCACAAAACGGTGCACAGCATGGGATTTATGCATTCGAGCCAACCGGATCGTGAATCATCGTTTGACGAAAAAAATTGTTTTTGCCCCCCTGGTTGTTTGTCAAGGTTGCTATACTACACACCTTGGTTTTGAGCGCCTGCTGCTCGAACTGTGTTCGCCTTCTGCTCGACTACTCGAGTTCTCCTTCCAGTCCAGCCGAGCAGTCGAGCAGCATTAATTTGCAGGAAGGGTTTTTGGTAAAAGCAAAACTTTCGACGCCGTAATTACCTTCGAATTCTGAACAATGTAAGTAAAAATGGCTGGCCCGCCTCCATGGAGTGCATTTGTAACGAAAAACGTTTCCCTTGCAGGGCGCGTTCCAAGAATCGCTCCGAATCCGAGGAGTCCGAGAAGGTGGACAAGAAGCCGCGCGGCCGGGATAAGGATCGGAAAAAGCGGAGCTCAAGCAGCAGCGATAGCAGCGGCAGGTACGTTTTACCTTCGCAGTACATTTTCCGGGTGAAAAATCTGGCGTTAGCCGGTCTCCCGGTCGTTTTCACGATTTGTGGAGGTTGCTTCGATCGATCGATGGCGTGAACGTTGCCATGGCTATGTATGTGTGAACCGGCAACGCCTCCGACTCGAAGCAGCCTCCCCATGAAACGCGTGTAAACAACGATTTTGTAACGGCGGTCTTTATGATAATTTCTTCCCTTTTCCAGCTCTTCCGATAGCAGCTCATCGCGCAGCTCGTCGGGATCGCGTTCCAGCTCCAGCAGCAGTAGCAGCTCTTCATCCAGTTCGTCTTCATCGTCCAGCAGCGAGGCGGAACGGTCACGTACCAAGCGCAAGACCAACACGAAGTCGCGTTCCCGCAGTAAGAGCCCGGTAGCGGCCCAGTGGAACAAGGAATCGTCGGTCAACAAGGATGCGGCCGCGAAAGCGGTCCGTGGTAAATCGAAGGAGAAGGATCGTCGCAGCTCGGAACCGCGAGATAATGATAAGGAGAACAGCAGCCGGCAACCGGCCCGTGGGGGTTCGGTGGAAAAGTCGAACAAAGATTCACGCAGCCGTCGCTCACGGTCGGATTCATCGAAGCGTAAACGCAAGGAGCGCTCTCTTACACCCCGTCCGGTGCGCATCCACATCGGACGGCTGACGCGCAACGTTACCCGCGACCATGTAATGGAGATATTCAGCACCTACGGCGAGGTACGTAACGTGGAGTTTCCGATGGATCGTTTTCAGCCATTTGGGCGCGGCTTTTGCTATGTCGAATACGCCGATGCGGATGGGGCTGAGAATGCGATGAAGCACATGGACGGTGGTCAGGTCGATGGGCAGGAGATAACGGCTTCACCGGTGCTGTTGCCGAAAGCACGACCACCGCCCCGCCGACCTTCGCCGATCATGCGCAACAACCGGCCAATGCAGCAGCGCTGGCGTTCGCCGATGCGCTACCGGCGCCGTCCCTCGATCAGACGTAGTCCGCGCCGCAGGCGTTCACGTAGTCCCGTTCGGCGACGCCGCCAGAGCAACAGCTCCGACAGTTCACGCTAGAGAGTGCATAAGATCGACCCGCCGTCGGATGATGGAACTTTTTACTTTTAAAATTTTCTCAACACGAACTGCATCATAGAGGTAGCGAGTAGACAGATACCTTCGCATTATAAGCTAATCGTAATTGCCCATCGAGCTGATGCAGGCGTTTTAGGACAGACCAGTCGACCTTTTCCGTTGGAACAAACGCGGACCAGAGAAAGGGAGAAGGGGAACGGGGGTAGATAGAAAGTGGAGCTCCCGGTTCCGTACACAACAAACCGTTCACCACCGTGTGTTGCATGCATAGGGACGCTAAACGCTGTCCAACAACAAAGATACACAATCGGATAAATAAAATCAATTTCTCATACTTTATTCACATGCTAGAGAGAAGATCGCGTGATTAGTGGTTTGGAAGAGGTTAGATGGCTACTTAACCACCTGCAAGGACTGCAACTCATCTATAATCTAAGCCGCGTCGAGGGGTTGAGGAGTAGATAGTGTCACCACGCATGCACAATTAAGTAACCGGGCACGCACATCACGTTTTCTCGGTTTAGGGATTCGCTCACGGCTTCTAAGGTGTGTCGTAATGCTACAGAATCACAATGTGTTGTGTTGGATCGAATCTCGTCGGGGGGTTTGGGGACTGACCGACTATCACACCCGTTCATTGTTAAAGTTGTGCGCGATTCTTCAGAGGAAAGAGACGCGCCATTCGGTGGTCTCGTTCGCTCGTCCTTGACTGGTCCATTTCTGCATGCATGCATCGGCGCAAAGCGTTGCGCCACTACTTACCATCGTACTCGACGATGTTTCGACAAACGGCGGCAAACTTTCGCACATGCTCCTGCACCAACCGTTTGTTGACGCGCTCCCTGGAGGAAATTTCGAAGGGTTAAACTAGACGGAGAGGGCAACCGAAGCGCAGACTCACTTGATAACCTTCCGCATAAACTGTTCCTTCTCTCCGGCGCTCACGAAAGCCGTAGGGAAGTTGGGTATTTCTAGCAGCTTCATCCACTGCACGAACTCCGTCGGATAGCGGGAGTTAAGGGCGAGGAAAATTTCAGCAAACACCTCCACCTGTGCGCGTAGGGTCAATCCACCTGCGGTGCGATAACAACAATTAGACGAGCGTAAGAGATCGACCGCCGAGTGATGAGTGTGCTAAGAAGCGGGCACTCACCGATGCAAAGGAACGTTGATCGGAGTATGTTTTCACCCTGCGCCAGCACCACATTCCCCATGATCGGGTGTTTGGGAGACTCCTTAATGAAGGTGGTAAGGAACGCGACACTCTTCTTCATTGGTGGCATCTCCGGTAACATCATACATTTGGTGGCTAATGATGAGCAAAAAAACAATAGATTCAGTATCGGGAATTGTAAAGCTTTTCCGACGCACGCCAGTAGACAAAACCCTTACCATAATCCACCAGCTGCATGCAATCGATCTGCACCTCGCTGTAGCAGATTGGTATCTTTTTCGAAATTCTCGCATTGAACGCGTAGAACGTTTCAATCAGATCAGCTATCCGTGACAGTTTGTCCAAATTAGCCTGTGAATGGTAGAAACGGTACCATTGCCAGATTAGAAAGCTAGGACCAGGGGGTACAGCACACGGCCACCGACGCGTGCATTACTCACCTGCATCTGGCTAAAGTTGTAATCCATAATTGCGGTAAATAGTTGTACGATCAGCGGCCGACACTCTTGGTCGTTGTAAAACATCAGTATGATCTACAGGGAAACGAAGGTGAGAAAAGCATCCGTTTAGTATGATTAGGTATCGATGAAAAATTGATTGGAAGGATCATTGCGCACTTACGTTGCCCGCAATGTCGGCAGCCGAGACGACACAGTTGGTGTTCACTATCGATAGCACCAGGCAGCACATTTCGTTCAGCAACGGCTTCATATCGTCCATCAGCGTCGTCAGGGCTTGTTGTAGCGCCTTGCACAGCGTATCGATGACCGTTTCATCGTGGATCCAAAGTGTGCAGAGGCTTTTCAGCAGTCCCATCGTTTTCTGCAGAATCAACAGGATCGGTTGCACGGGACGAGGTTCCGCCGGTGATGTCCGCACCGGTAGGCCGAGCTTCTGCCCATCCTTATCATCCGTACCGTCCCCCCCGGGAGGAGTTTTATTAATATTGAGCGAGGAGAAAAGCTTCGAAATCATTTCGAGCCGTAGCACGACCCGTGCCTTCGCCTGCTCGCTAATATCGTTGTTCTGCACGTAAATGCCCAACTCCTCGAAGCAGGGCGATACCATCGCATCCAGATAGATGATGATGTTTTCGTACGAAATCACACTCAGTATGTTACCGACCGTATACATAAGGCGTATCATTTCCGGGTTCTTCATCTGCCCATCCTGTAACACGGTCCGGCAGGCATCAAGGAGGGGAAGCGCGTACGGTACCACCTCCTTGTGACACTCGGAGGTAAGATCCTTCAGACCGAGTGTCGCCTGGGATGCTTTCGTCGAGCTGAGACCCTTCACCAGCAACGTGATGGCCGACGGAAGGTACTTTGGGTTCTCCCCGAACCACTCACTGTACGCACCGACCGTCTCGAGCGCCATACCGAGCAGCTTGTCGTGATACTTCTCGTACGGGATTTCGTTCAACACCTTCAGTAGCTTCACGATCTGCGGATGCTCCATCAGCTCCACCTTTTGCGCGATCGAACAGAACGCGTGGATGGTCGCTTCCAGCAGCGTCCAGCTGTCGGTGGTCGGTTGGTGCTGCTCGTAGCTAAGATACATAATCGATTCATCAAGCGCCTCCGAAAGCACGTCCAGCATCATGTTGCCGAGCACATCGTGGCACGACAGCAGCGTATCACCGATGTCCTGCCGATAGCACCGGAACGCTTCCAGATCGTCATCGTTCCATTTGTGCATCGACGAATCGGTCGGGAGCTGCGATTTGCGTACCAGCACCTTGACGACGTGTGCATAGACGGGCCTGATTGCGTCGTGGCATCGATTCCGATGCTCACCTGTGTCCATCGAGAGCACTTCCTCCTGCAGCATGTACCAGAACTCGAGCGCGTACGTACTGCACATCTCGTCCACCGGATAGGTGCCCGGTTTGTCGGTACACTTGATCAGCATATCGACCGTGCGTGTGTAGACTGATGCTACCTCTTCCGATTCTGTTGCGATACCATCGAAGATGGCCGAGGCAAAGCCTTCGAGTGTTGCGATGAACAGACCGTACATCATGAGCGCGAGATTTTCGTTGTCGTTGCATTCCTTGTACTCCGCATCGAGTATCGGTACCAGCACGTCGAGAAACATCTTCATCAAGTGGATAATTGTGACGGAGTATTTCGGGTTTTGCGTGGCGTAGGATGAGATAATGCTCTACGAAATTTAAAGATGTACACAAAAAGAAAAATCGTCATTTCCACCACCGAAAAAGGGGCCGACTGAGAGCCGAACACTTACAGCAAGCGATTTCAGCGCTGTCTCGGCCAGTTCGTTCTCTTCCGGCATTAGACAACCGTCGTCCTTCGGTTCCTTCCAGTAGCAGTAGTGGATCGCTTGTAGCAGCGTTTGTATCATCGTTTCGCGCTCATCCAGCCGAACGTTCCCGTGCAACACCCAGCTACCGGTACACTTGGCGGCATTGATCATACCGTTCATATCCTGCGGTTCGATCGTGTTCCTAGACAGCTTCTCCTTCAGGTACGTTACGACGGTTTGCATCACGAACTCCGCGTTCCGGTTTAGCTCTTCGCAAACCATGGCTCGCGGGATTGCCGTGCGCACCGTTTTCACCTCCTCCGGTATACCCTCGAGCACGGCCATCAGAATCTCGATCTGCGTCACCCGGGTCAGGTTACCGAGCTGCTCGTTGAGAAACATGCTGGTCACCTCCTCGATGACCGTCGGATGCTGCAGCATGTGTACTATGAAGAGACCGAGCTGTGGTAGAACGAAGTAAACGCAGGTTACTAGTGGCAACGGTGATTGGTGAACTGCCGAATAACCTACCGAGATGCAGAGCCGGTTGAGCACGATTTTTGGACCATTTCCGAAAACGACGATCGTCTCGAGCAGCTTCTGTTTCAGTTCGTGGTGTGACTCCTTGGGCAGCTCGGCCCAATCGTTGCGCAGCTTTGAGTTGAGCGTGATGGAACCGAAAAACTGCACCTCGGACGATTTGTTCAGCTGCATCAGATCCCAGCAAAAGGACCACGCTTGCGGGCTGTTCTGGACCTGCTGGAGCCATTTGTGCGTTTCCTTTTGCTGCTCGGAATCGCCGCGATAGAACGATAGGACAGCCGATTCGATCGTTTGCACCTCATCCATTCTGCTGCTCCTCACCGGTGTACCTAGCAAGACCACCACCACACACTCCGCGCACCGCGTGAAACCGACCGTGGATTCTTCTGTTGCGAGGCTGTGAAAACGGATACTTTTCGATGAATCTGCTATCTACAACCCATTGCTGTCCATCCGGCGTTTGATAAGGGTAGCAAGCGCAGCGCAAATCGTACAATTTCCGATAAAATCGCTGTTTTCTGGCGTCCAGATGAGATTTTCTGGCGTCCAGAGTGCTGAAATAGAATTTTGTATCGAGATTTTTCACCGGGCGGTTGTCAAACGATACCAAGGTTCACATAAACGCGGGCATCCATTCTAAAGGTGCGGGGTCACAATAGCGAACCTTGGGTAGAGAGCTGCGCTGAAAATTACTATTACTCTGATGAGAAGTAAACAAACCAGAAACTCACATTTTTGCCGGTTCTTTCTGGAGAAATTAGTTTTACAATGAAATTGTGATCTTCCGTGCATCATTTTCGACCATAAAATCTTGATACGATGGCCCAGATTTTGGTACTCGAGGCCTTCTACGGTGGTTCTCACAAACAGCTGCTGGACGTGATATTGAAAGGTAGAAATGAAGTGGGTTGATTAAAAAATCAGTTTTTATCATCCGTTTCTTACCCCGTTTGTTCAATTTACTCACAGATTATGATCCCACGGCGTATGATCTACTCACGATACCTGCCAAGAAATGGCACTGGTGTGCCCGGATGAGTGCGCTACACTTTGCGGAAGTAATTCCCGCTTCACATCAATATCGGCTGCTCTTTACGAGCTCGGTTCTCAATCTCGCAGAACTGATCGGACTTCGGCCGGATCTGGCCCGCTGCCGGAAGATAGTGTACTTTCACGAGAACCAGCTTTGCTACCCGGTCCGAGAGAGCAAGCAGCGAGATGTGCAGTATGGAGTGAATCAGATAACGGCATGCCTATGTGCGGACGCGATACGCTTCAACTCACAGTACAATATGCACTCGTTTCTGGACAGCATTCAGTCGTTTCTGAGCATCGTGCCGAACATGAAATTTAAAGGCACCCGTGAAAAAATTGCTGCAAAATGTGAAGTTTTATACTTCCCGATAGCATTTCACCAAATCCCTCGCCGGGCGGTTAGCAGGAACCGAGAGTGCGTAGTATGCTGATAGGAGGCGAGGCGAACGTGGTTTACTTAATCCGTTTGCCCGTTCTTAGGCGTTCCACTCCCCTTCACCTCATCTGGCCACATCGATGGGAGCACGATAAGCATCCGGAGCAACTGGTAGACACTTTACTGGCGCTTCAAGCCAAGGGTGTGGACTTTCGGGTTTCTATTCTTGGCGAACGGTTCGAGGTGGTACCAGCCTGCTTCGATCAGCTCACCGAACGGTTACCAGGCAAGGTGATACAATTTGGTCCGCAGTCCAAAGACGAGTACTACCGTACACTAATGGAAGGCGATGTCGTTTTGTCGACGGCACTGCACGAGTTCTATGGTGTCGCTATGTAGGTGAGCCCGATGCCAATTTACTAGTAAGAAAACTAACCCATTTATCTTATTTCAGGTTGGAAGCTGTACACTGTGGGTGTGTACCACTTGCACCAAACCGGCTCGTTTATCCGGAACTTTACCCGAAGGATAAACTCTTCAACACCACGGAGCAGCTGGTAAAGCAGCTGTACAATTGGTGTCGTAACCGGCCCCTGTTTGAGAAGCATCGACATGTATTTTTCGATTCCTTTGCGTTGGATCCCTACTCTGCGGCTTACTTGGTTCCAGTGTTTGGTAAGCTTTTAAATAGTTTCTAAGTAGGCAAACAAATTGATTGGAAAAAATATAAAGTTAATTTATTATGAAATTCTTGGATTTTGCCTATTGTTTCCATCCGAAACTTTACTGTAGTAGGCACTTTCATCCAGATGCGTTTGATGTTTTTTTGGGCTTGTTCAATGTGGGCTTTTTACTCGACATTGATTTACGCTATTTTTAATTAGTTAGTCCACAAATTTCAAGTTTCTTTGATTGATCATTGATTAGAAATCATCATTTTCATTCCGTTTTTGAAACCAACTAAACTCATCTAGACGCTATTGAACATGAAAACATGCTGGTCGATGCCCACTGAGCTGCCACAGTTTAACCTAGCTCGAGGACATTGACCGCCACAAAAGTCCTTAATTCTATCCCTGGTAATCATTTGCGGCTACGAGAAGGAGTAAGAGAGAGGTGGCTAAAGATGAAAAGAGGGTCAGCTCTGGCTGGACGCCCGGTCGGCCATTGTGCAAAGAAGTTTAAAAGCCTTAAGAAACAAATAGTACAATGCTTAAGAAAATAGAATCATCCATTGGCTCGTCCCCAGAGCACGCCGTCAGCACGCATTCCACCGCATTGCACAAACGGGCGGGAACGGTGAACGAGACACGGAGGCCGGTATGTCCGTATTTTGCATTCGCTTTCCACCTGACCACCCGGTTCACGCCAAAGTCTCCTATGGCTTCGGGCAAAAGGACCCTTCCAAAGAGGTGACTGTATAAATAAACACAAGAAAACGACACCGCATTGAAAGATAAAACGAAGCGCTCTGCGTGGGTGTGTGTGTGTGAATCGGCGACGACGGAGAGCATGGATCACAGATTTGCCGGTCACAAAAGTGAAGAAACTTGGGCCTACGAAGTCCGATCCGGTCGGTGTGTTGCTTGCACATTCGGTTTGGACTCGTGCTTTCATGCTTCAGTTCAATCGGGGTTTATATCAGCACCGTCTGTCCTCATTTCACACCCGGCACCACTATGATCCTTGAGCTGTGCTTATCTTATGCCGCCGTGCAATACCCCTTTTGGAGTGTTAGAGCTGGTTTACGTTTGTCTAAGGAGGTGAACAACCCTAAAGTAAGATAGTACATTTGAGATGATTATATTTGGGTCTTTTGGAAATTGAATGAGCACTATAAAAGTTATCTTTAGCTCGTCAAAATGTGGTTTTTGAATGTTGCCCATAAAGACATTTTCCTTCCTCTCTCCATATTTGTGACAACTAACCCTGCACCGATGGGTGCAGGAATAGAGACGCATTCCTTTGGTGATAACGCTTGATTCGTCTCATTCAAGGCTGCAACATCTTCATGGCGAAGCAAATGTTGGTGTACGTGCAAAGCCACTGCCGGGTGCACTGAAGCATGGATGAACGTAAGAACTTGGAATCAGACCTATCCCATTGTCCTAGCCGTCGTCGAATGTTCTTGTCGTGTTGACGCTTGCCCACGGTCATCGGGCGGTTGCATGAGAGGAAGAAGCATTGAAGCACCGAGACCGAGGACGACCGGACCTGGCTCCTGCTTCTGTCGTTTTCGACCGTGCTCGGCTGTGCCGTGTCCATAGACATTCCGGCCGGGCTCATTATGCTTGGTTAGCTTAATGTGTGCAACAGTAGAAAAGCTATGTTAAGGCGTACGGAACGGCAGCCCCGAATCTTGGCCTCTCCCTTTGGTCCATTGGTCACTCTAGGCGTTGTTCGCATGAGTAAGCAGAAGAAGCCGAACGAAAAGCAACAAAGGACAACCAGCAGCTAGCTTCGTAACACATGACCAAGTGTGCATGCAATTCCTCCTTGGACGATTCCTTGATGATTGTTGGTTTATCAAATATAAGATTAAGACACTAGCAGTTAGCGTTGTAGAAAGATGTGCATTGCAATGTGAAAAGCTTCGCAAAAGAGCTTATGCTGTCTGTATATGATGTTGGAAAAGGACCTTTGAGAGACAATTCAGTCGACTGCTCACTTGGACACGCCGATCCACATAGGCCTCACTCTCCATCATCTTAGTGTCTTAGTTCAACCTCGCCTTTCTGCCACCAGCTTGCGTTTCACCCCATGGATGTCTGTTTGGCGCGTGAAGCGAGCGTGCAGTGAGCCGTGAGGCCTGTGAACAGATGTTACGTTAACACTTGAGCAACGCTAAACAGATCGAAAGATCCTTTCGATTGCGTCGAGGCCTGGGAAAAGAAACGAATGCCGTAAGGAACAAAATCAAACATGGATTGTTTATTTGCTTTGCAATAGCACCGGTGGGAGGGGGGAGGGGTGGATCCCGGTAGTCGAGAGGCAACGTAGGATTAGCTAGCCAAGGAAGGAAGCCATCCTTTGCATGGGACATCAGTCGCATAAGCAGAAGAAGATGGGGCCAGCGTTAACAAGGAATTCGTCGTCGTCAGACGAATGTGTGTGATCCGATGAATGGGATGTGTTGGGAATGAGGTCTTATTTCAAAGAAAGAATCCATTTTAAGGACATTCAGCAAACAACCCTTGGAAATACCTATCATCAATGAGATAAACAGGATCAAAAGGATGCGGTAGCGCTGACATTAGCTGGAGCATTTGCTAATGAATTGAAAGGGGTTCGATATGAAGTGAACGGTCCTTTAGGTTATAGCGTATATGAGTTTACGTGCAAAATAAGCAACCGCAACTGTTGCACGGTTGAGATCGATCGACTGGGAATCATAAAATGTGTTTATTAGATTTGGCTATAAATGAACACTTTTGCACTTGTCCTAGCATTTTCTGGATCACTTAATTAACTATGCTTAATATGAAACATTTTCCTAGTTTGAACACCTAACCAACCTAAGGTTGCTGAATTTATTTGCTCTAATGCTAAACAATTCACATGCATTTTGCTATTTCGGGCTGCAAACGGCGAGACCTCTAACAAGAATATTTTTAAGCCAATAGTACTAATGATAATAAACAGCAAAACTATTTATTTGTGAACTAACCATTTTATCCCTAATCGCAATAACAAATCGCAAATTATATCATTTTCAACATACGCTGCACTCTTAAGCTAGATGTCTGCCACCTTTGATGACGTTGATTGAATGTTTGCAAAAAATGGTTCTCCTCACCTGTTTAAACGAAATAACCTAGCATGTTCTCATCACCTATCATGGGAGTTTGAAAGTCAGCAAATAATATTCGTGGACTATCACAATCTTTTCCTGTCAGGGTACTGCTTGAAGGGTTCACACCAGCCTCCTGACCACTCCGTGGGCTAGTCCAATATTTTGATACATTTCTGGCGCAGAAGGATCTGAAAGAAGCGAAACTGGCGAGTCAATTCGATACGAACTTGAACATTGGGATCAATACGGACGTGGACATTTGGGAGCACATCGCACAATACGGTGCTCCGGGATGGTTGTCGAACGATGGATGGATGGATTGATGATGATAACAAGTACTAACTAACCGAGCGATACGGTGTGTTGGTAATGCCAAACTAGGTGGATAATTGTCCGTTCAAAATCGGCCCAAACTGTTTAACCTTCAGCGAATAGGTAGCTTAACTGAAATAACTACTGAGCAAAATGGTGCCAATGCGCGCTTTGGTTTGGATTTATTTTACTTCGAACTGTGACAATAGTGATTGGGGGATGTTTAGTTAATCTTGTGTAGCACAATGACGTTTAGTAGTTTTTAAGACATTTTTTTTACTACTTCACCCGTTTTTTTGTGAATTGTTTTTAAATTATTTTGAAATAATGACTTAGTAATGGCGTTCTGAGTGGCTTAGGAATTGTACTGGAATTATGAAAGCGTCCATATACTCACATTCTGAATGGTTTGAAGAGAACTATCGGTCTCGGTCTTAGTGTTTTATGGTGAATCGTTCGAGCTTGTGTGGTTATTTGGTTATTTGATATCGAAAAATGGAGGCTCAGATGGCGTTACAGCTAATGCTTGCTACCGTCTGTTCCGGGTTGGTGAGACGGTTTTGCGTAAATTGGTCGTATGAACTGAACCACGTCGACCTGAGCGTTGAAGATGGAGATGGAACGGGTTGAACAGCAATGTTTGATAATCTTCGCACCAGACATGTGCATAGAGTTGTGTGAGCGTGGTGCAGCCAGCATGTGCAGCATACAGTAAAGTAGGTAAGGCGCTGTTCGGCCAACATTGATTAGTAGTGTGACGTATGCAGCCGGCTTTTTGGTAACTTGGC
>NC_064874.1:83371152-83381152 GCF_943734745.1 Anopheles darlingi | reverse complement strand
ACGTTCCATACGCGGCATGTCCGATCGTAGGATCCTGTTATGCATCTGAAACCATAGTAAAAACCGAAAGCAATTTATACGGATAAGTTTCAGTAGCTATTAGGTGTTAACTGATACATACTTTTTGCCCGACTTATCGAAGCACACATTCGTGAGAGGTAGAATGTGTGTTTGCAGCGTTTTGAACAGGTAGAACTTGGTTTTGACCGGTTCCTTGAGCTTCTTCTGCAGCTTTTCCAGTATTTCCGTAACCTGGGGGAACACTTCCTGGGTAATCAGTGGTTCGGTGGATGCAATTTGCTTCGTTAGCACTTGGAGATCACAGCTGTAATTGGAGAGGAGTGTTATGGCCACTGCTGGGTGATTACTATTCGATCGCTCTTCAACTAACCTTGGCGTAAGGTCGAACAGATCTATCATTTTCGTACCCTCGACTCCTTTCTTCTGATAATTGAGAGCAATTCCTGTGGAAAGGGGAAAGTGGGATATGGTATTCAAGGACATCTGCAAGCATAGCAAGGCTATAAAAAATCCTGCCCCTTACCTGGCGGATAGTAACGGAGATATATCTTTATCAATCTCATTCCGGACGCTTCTACTGCTCGGGCTCTCTCCGAATAAAAAACCAAGGTTAACGCAATTAATGCTTTAAACGCTTTGCCCGCAAATGCACGAGTAACAGAAAAAGGACATCCAAACCGAAGGAGAAGTGCAACTGAACTGAAAATTCTTTCAATTCCACTTCGTTTGATCAATACCAGCCCGAAACCATGTTGGTATCCAAGGGTAGCCCCTGTAACCCTCAGCCTGTATCGGGCTACTGTTACCATGGGCCAATCTAGTGTGCAGGAGCACGTGGAAGCAAAACACTTGTTGCTGCGTTTGGTGGCGCTGGCAACGGCAGGGAAGGGAACCGAAATTCCTTGAGCCGAGGGTCATAAACTGTCAAGCTATTTAACCTCCGCCGTTGCCAGTACAGTCGTACTTTGCAGTCCTTACCGTTGGATGCCGTTGGATAGTTGGTCCAACGGTAAACAGTAAATTGTGATACTCTCTTGAAATGGACCAGCGAAGTGAGGTGCAGGACACTAAATCAAATAAGAAGCTTGTACTTCATGGGCCGGAATGAGTCTGGAAGAGTATCAACTGGATGTATAGTTGGTGTCCTGTAGATCTAATCCATTGTTTTGCCATTGGTCCATAGGTATATCGTCGTGAGTCGTCGTCGTTTGAAGCACTTTCTGTGAGAGACTAACCACGTGCTGTAGGTGTGGGCCGTTGTCGGTCGGTTGTACTTCCCGTATTTTTTTTACTGCACCGCGGGATCCGGATGAGTTGCGTTGTGGATTACTACGGTGAACTCCACTCCACTCGTCGTTCAACGTCCACTCTATACCTTCGCCAGTCCTCGGTACATCGACTGACACTTGTAATCCACCATCACCTCCTCCACGCGTTCGCTCTTTTTCTCTCTATTTATTTCTCCTTTTGTCCCGCCTGCATGCTCCATCCGCGACAGAAAGCTATTTGTAAGAGGGTTTATCCGTCGAAAGCCAATTTTATTTATTTTTCCAACACGCCACGCACTAACGCCCCCTGGTGCGTTCGTACGTAGATTTATTGTTTGCGTGAGCACAGCGTGAACCGTGTGAATGCGAGAGGCTGGTTGGCTGGCTGGCAGGCAGGCTGACTGGTTGGTCACCCACACCGAGGGAGAACTGGTGTTCCTGTGCGATCCCTGACGCCCTTCCGGAATCCGTTTGATCCGACCACCAGGCCGGTTGCGGCGCATATCGCGGCTTATAGGACATCCATTTCATTGTACGATGCGCTTGGTTTGGTTCGTACCTTTACTTGGGAGCCAGACCAACTGGCTCGAGAGGGTCAGCGACACATCAGCGCCCCTGGGGGGACACTTCATTTGTAATTTCATTTTTTTCCATTTCTCCTCCCGCTTCGACATGGTTCAAATGTTCGACAAATGGGAATGGGTGCATCCCGCGCTCTGTTTCGATCTCGCTCCGTGTCCCGCTGGCTCGCTGAGGGTACGGATAATTATTCATCATCCATCGTAGTGTGAGTGGATGCGGTTCTGCATGCACCTACAACTTCATCGGAGTTTCCAGGTGTTCTTGGTAAAAGAAAAAAGTGAAAAAATCTCCTTCGCCTGATGATGCACGGGCATGCTGGTATAGTGCCAGTTTCATGCTTGCGAATTGCACCCGTTAATAGACCGCCAGATGAGTTGGACGACAACAATGTGTTTCTAATTTTGTCGCTCTAAACCGAGTGGCAGCGCTGGTAGATTGTGCCTTAATGGTGCCAGTGCGCCAAGTTTGCCCAGTCTACAGCTGGAAACTCTCGTCACGCTGCGCTGCAAGGTTGTTTGAAGTTGTTGCCAAATGTTGCGCTGGATAGTTAGTTTTTATTTATGTTTCATTGAGACCAAGCGATGGGAAAGGGCGATAGGATTTCTAGTTCTGAGCAATGGAAATTTCCCTGCAAAATTGTTTCAGCGAAGGAGACAACTACAATGCTATTCCTATCCTCGTATAAAAGTATTGCTTAGAAGAAGTTTACTAATTTGTTTGGAATCTATTTTCGAAACTCTGCAATGCCAGTTGCAAGAGAAGCAACTGGCCATAGCCCGCTAGGGCGATTCGTGAGATGCCCTCGAGTTATGGAATTTAAAAAAGGTGTCACAAAAAAAAACCAATTTGCTCCTCACAGTGCTATCAGTCGGTGATTTAGTTGTTGGCACAACTAAGGGATCACGTACGGCGTGAGTTTGCCAGCATGTTCCTCCCTGGGAGGGCGCACAGCTAGGCAGCTGACGTGCTCCGGTTGATGTTTTCCGAATAAAGATAGCCAGCAGCTTTTCATTGGCCCGGCTAGTGGCCTTTAGCTGTGCATAGCATCTCTTGTATTCCGCGGGGATCCGGGCTATACCACTCTCATTAGTGAGGCAAAATCAAAATCACGCGGATGCTGAGATGCTGGAGCTTTAGCGACATCCAGCCAGCACCAGCATCAGCAGCAACTTTTTCGCAGAGTTTGCCTATGTTTTCCGGCAACATAAAAATGCATGTGCACATATCGTTGATGTGCACTAGTTTTTCGCTGCTTTTATTCCGCTTCCTTTTTGTGCAATCCCAAAAGGATGGCACGTCGCGAGAAAACGCACTCGCCGTGTGTGTGTGTGTGTGTGTGTGTGCATGTTGGGAAAATAATAATAAAATCTCCATCATATCCTGGTGCCTTCGAGGTGTCGCAGTTGCCAGCTGTTGGGAAACTGATTTGAATAAGTAAAGGTGACGATTGTCACGCCGCTTTCCAGGGCTGGTACACACGCACACAGGAACACCGATGCCCGATGGGAAAATGTGCACTTATGTGGGCCGCGACGTCGTTGTTCGTCGCGAGCTCCCGGCGGAACCTCCCTTTTATCCGGTCCCGGAAAATTGACGTCGAGGTGCTGTCAGCAGACGCGTTGGTAGCGCCGAAAGCAGACGTCACGCGATGAGTTGAGCCCCGGACAGTCCCGTGGATGGGGGTGGACGAGCCTAGTACCATTATGCTGGTATTGACTTGTTTTCTTTCATTAACCGATTTGCGCTTCTAGTCGGCGTGAGCAAACAGTTTAGACGGGGTAGGAAGTTTCCGGGACTCAAAATCATTAGCTGCATTTCGGACTGTCGGATGTTGTTGAGGAAGCTAGGATGAAAATTTTGGTTCCATAAGCTCTATTCCACGACATGAAAATCACAAAAACCACCATTAATGTTGAATTTAGAATCTTCTTTTTATTTCCGCTAATTCTTTACAATTGTTAATGCTACTTTATTGCTCGGGGAGTGTTGGAAACTGTCTGGAGGATTAGGTGGTAAAACTGGTTGTGTTAGCTATTATGAACATAAGATATAATTTCAACATCATATTCTATGCAAAGTTATTGTTATTTAGTTACAAATATAGCAGTAAATAAGATACAATCAGGTTTACGTTTTTTTTTAATATTTGAACTTCAATAGTGCGTTGTAAAGTTTTTGAAACAATCGAATCCAATGGAACTAAAATGAAAAAGATAAAAATTAAAAAAACCGTAATCCAAACATTCGTCAAAAATTATAGATTAATATTTTAGATGAAAAGAAGGAGTTATGCTAAGACGATATTCGTTCTAGGATTGGGCTATTTCTAGGCTTTGTATATTTTATTGGGCTCCAAAATGGCTGCCAAAAACGAATCTTCTCCGAAAACTAGATTAATAACAAAAAATCCCCCTAGAAATGGATTCATTTCGTCTAAATCAATACGCGCGAGCGTTTGCTACGATGCTATTCTACACGCGTCCATTGCTTCCTTTGCTACCCGATGATGCTGAGTGGCTTCCAGCATTTCTGCATCGTTCGAACGCAATCAACACAACGACGACGGTTGGCCATTGTGTGTCTAACTTAATTGTCAACTTCACCCCGGTCGCAGGCGGCACTGGCCGACGAACACCTTGGCGTGTTTCTTTCTAATGAACCACCCCACGAACCACGCTGTTTGTGCTGACGGCGACAACATCTCTGCGATTGGATTCTGTGGATTCTGTCTCGTATCGCGGTCTGCGGATCCTTTCCGTGGATCAATGATGATGCCGGGGGTAAGCAACCGGCAACCAGTCAGATGGTCATCGACTACGTCAACGGTAGAGTTCGCTGGATGGCTTAGACAGTCCTCGGCACGCAAAATTGGGACACAAATGGCGTTTTAATCCGGGACGAGCTGACAAGCTGCTCCCCGGTTGGGGGACTGCGTTGATGTATTCGGTTTTTGTTTGTACAACAGCGAGCTCGCATGGAATTCCGGTGACCATTCGGGTTCTCTGTGTGTCACTCGCGGTCCCATGAAATGACGGAAGTCAATTAATTAAACCACTGAACCGTGCATCCGATAAGCGCTTCATAATAATAAACAGTTTCCACCTCTTTTTCCCTCGCGCGCGCGTGTGTGTGTATGAGTTTCGAAAAGCCATGCCAAACGGTCAACGCATCGCCACGGAATGCTCTCGACTCATGGCAGGCTGTACCAAGACCGGATGCCTATCCGGTGGAGCCACAAGTCATCTCGGACGTCAAACCGACCGGCATACGGCGGTAGCGATCAAAAGCCGAGGTGACCAGCTCATGCTGCTGTCCGTCCGTGGCGATAATCCGTAATTGGTTTTGCGATTTGGTCATTCTTCGCCACACCGTCGTTGCTGACGTGAGATGGCGGTACGTTTGGCGTTTGATTTGCGGTCACTTTGGCCGTTTGGACCGCGGCCTGGCTTCCTGAATGTCCTTCGGCTTCGCGATCCAATGACAGCGGCCACCGCGCAATAAATCAACACACGCACCACCGTCACCAATGACGATGCGGATGGTGAGGATGATAAAGACTGGAGATGAAACTGGTTAGCACGTTCTGGGTACATCGCGGTGACCAGAGTCCGATTAGCAAACGAAAAGAGAAAACTGCAGATGCCATCGATGCCTTCTCGCAACAGCGCTCGCTTCCGGCAAACTGAACTGCATTATGCTGATCATGATGATAGATGATAGTTCATCATGCCAATCGTTTAAATATATCAAAGAGTATTTGATTTCCAGTAGAACAATGGTTCCGAAGGATAAAAATTATGGTTAAACTCAAATCACTAAACAATTTGATAATTCTAGCGAGGATATTGATGCGATTTGGTGCTTCCTAGTTAAGATTCCTTAACTAAGCTAGATCAAAAGTATAGTCTACAGACACTGGTATCGACACTCGCAAGTTACATTAGCCATTTGTATAATCTAAAGTAAAATGATCCATCTTGCAGGTTCCTAATCTAACAGTGATATGTGATAATGTACAATAAAAGTCGATTTATCACATAATTCGACAAATGTTCGGACCGTATATTCGCACCCGGGGGCTCAAAACAATTCAATCACGAAACGATCGATGGCTGTCTGCTGGCAGGACTGGCGACTAAATCGGACTCAATTTTATTCTCCACTAAGCAAATCGATTCCCAACCGGTCCGGCCTAAGCTCGACATGGCCACAAGCCACCATCGGTTGAACAGGGCCAACGGTATGCAAAACGATTCCCTTCATCCAACCGGCCAACACACCATCCAACGCTGCTGCGTCACAAATTTACACAATTAATAAAAACAATCAATAGGTTCCGGCCGCGATGTTTAGATCCGGTGGCTGCAGAGTGGTGAAGCCCGGGGTGGGGGGGGGGGGGGGATGTGTGCATTCAATGCGGGCTCCACCTGTTCCAAATCAAATCTCGCAACAAATCGGCCCCTCCCGTTGTGCAGCGGCGGTTGCCACGGTGGCTGTGCGAATGGAACAATATTTACAGCGACAATAGTTGTGAAATATTATTTGCGGTATTTGCACCCAAATGCACCGTAGGCGGTCGAACGAGTGATTAGAAAGGGGACACATATCAATGCTGTGATATCGGTTTGGGAGGGAGAGCGTAGGGTCACATAATGGAGGCGCCGGGTATGTGAGCGTTGGGAAACCAATGCAAGCAGTGTTGGAGGTTCGGTTGAAATGTTGGTAGTAGAGCGAGTAAATAACGCTTTTGTACAATTGAATTCTAACGCATATTTTTTGTTACAATTTGGAAAAGTTTAGCGGAAAAAGCATAAGTATAACATGCCTAAAATTTCAGTATTTTAGATATCATAATGATGCAGAGATACTCTTTTTCACGATATCGCGTTGGATAGAATTATGTTGGATTAGAAGCTAGATAATAAACCATTTTACAAAGTTTCTTTTTACAAGAAAGTATAAGAAAACAACTATAAAATGCTTAACAAACCTTCCGCTTCTAGCAACCGCTTTCTAGTATAGTATTTTAATAGCTTTATTTAAGAATGAAAGAATAATAATTTCATTTAAGAATGGCGACTAAACATGCTGCAACTTGGTTTGCTCACTTGACTAGCACATCTGACCATATTAATTGTTTAACATTCTTTTACAATTCGCTGTAACATCAAGGTAGCATTGGGTTTGGGTTAACACATGTCAATTGGAAAAAATGTTCTAAAAGTTCCGCACACCTAAATCAAGTTAGCAAGAAAATCAGTGCGCACGATGAGCATATCTCCCATAGCGCATAGCATCCATGTTTTAATTTTCATTTATTGTGAATTCCTGTTACACTGTAGAACAATTCAGATTGCGAATAATATAGCCATGGACCTCATAAACTTCACCATTTCCGTCGGCAAGCACATGGACCAAAGCACTCCTTCTTCACCGTTGACCGTTGACGTTACATCGACGAAATTGCTTTCACGTCCTTCCTTCCTACTAGCAGCAGAGAGCTCGGCAGGGCCAGGACGGGGCAGGCCCCAAGCATCACTATCAAAAAGCTGACGCAGACTCATTATTCCAGCACTCTCCATGTGATACACAATCCCGACCCCGTACCACCAGCATGGCATGGACGTCCACTGCTGTTGCTGGTCAGCTCCTGAGGTGAGCTTTTCGGCACCCCAACCGTGGCTCCAACTATGGTCCGGGCGCAGAAAGTTACAGACGGTGGTGCCTGCCCCCTGCCCTAGCACTCCCAGCAGCATGGCCGTATGTAGTAATGTGTACATAGAATGTACACCGGTTAGTTTGCCAAAAAATCAAGCCCAAAAGTTCATTCGCCGTCGTTCGTTCGTTCGTTCGTTCGTTCGTTCGTTGACTGGGTGGCTGGCTGGGCCGGGGTTGGGCTGGCGAGCCTTTTAGCCATCTGCCCACCACCGAGAAAGCCACCGGCACTGGCCAGATTGGCAAGGGAATGGTGCGAGTGCTGCAGAGTCGAGGTTGGTTTACGCGTTGGTCTCTGCCGCGCTCCGGAGCCTTCCATTCCTTGCCTTATCGTTGCCGTTCGACCGAGAACTGCTGGATGGGCGGAGCCTAACAGCGCAGCATCCTCTTACGTATCCTTTTACACATTGCACCCCACCAACCTCAGTATATAAGGCTCCATTGTGGCATGGAGTGAAGGTGGAAGGGAAGTAAAATGACATTCCGACACCCAGGTCAGGGGGGTGTCGGACCATCGCCCTCCCCCCCCTCTTAACCCTGGGTCGGATGGTCGGTCGGTGTTTTGTCATTTTCCCTTTCAAAGAGGGAGACAGCGTGGTAGTACATCCGGTGTGCCGTTGTGTGCGTGTGTTCGGTGGCAACGGAACGTACTGGAACTCTTGCGCAGGGCTGGTAAGCAGCAGTGGGCATGTGCAACAACCGAAGCACCTTGGGGTGTATAACAGGCCGGCATAACAGCCGTTGAAAAAAGGGCCGTGGCGTTCATTACATACTACCACTCCGTAGGGCGCCTGTAAACCAGAACCAGGAGTCACGCAGTCGGTCAAAGGTGAAGCGAAACAATTGACACAGCATCCGACAGGACGACCGCGAGAGCGAGAACAAGAAGGAGACGATACGAGCGTGAAAGGAAAGGCCAGTGTGGGAATGAAACAAATGGTGAACAGCTTAGGCATTAGGGATCATGGCTCCGTTCGCATCAAGAAGCTGGAACGGCATATACACTCTAGTCGCCTGTCCCGTGAAGTGAACCTCTGCGGTGGAGTCCACCCGATCAAGAATGGATGACAGCGCACCGGAATGAGTCGGAGCACTAGAGGGAAATATTCTTTTATAAGGGCCTCCGTAAATCAAATAGCTCCATCGATGGGTACGATGTTACGACCAGATGACAAGTTGGCCTGGGTCCGATAGTCAGCAGCTTTTCTCCTTTTTTGTTTCGGCATTCCTGTTGTACGCACGCATCCGTTGGGCTACATTGTAAAGCTCATGACCAAATTCTTGTCACTCGGATTACCGACGGAAGCTGTACCTGGGCCAGGGACTCCTGCTGTGTGTATACTGGTGTTCGAGAGTTATGTTTTTTTTCGGCACGCATTTACCAGCATGGCTGGTGTTTACGATGGCCATAATGGATCACTTCTGTGACGGTTACTGTGTGCCTAGAGCTTCAATGAGGGTCGACACAATGGTCGACTTGACCAGTAATCAAAAAATCGGGGGGTTTTTGTTCAATTTTTCTATCTAGAGCTCAAAGAATTGGGTCAAGAGATGTGCTTTTTTTAAAGTCTCGTTCAATCAATGACCACTAGTAATCGCTTTTGGTGCACTCTGGAACCTTTTCCAATTTCGCAGGAAAATCGTAATTAAAACGAATTTAAAAAGACCTTTTTTACAGGATTTTGAATTTACGTTGGTTGATCAAAGGAAGTGAAATGCTTCGCATACGTTGGGCATAGTATAGTTAGACGATGAATATTTAGTAAAGTTAGATGAATTTTGTATCATTGTTTACGGATAAAACAGAGAAATAAAATCGCCGTGATGATAATGATAAATAGTAGAGCAGTAGCATAAAGTTCGACGTGGCCAACTAGATTCCTAAATGACACGTTGAAACCAGAAGCACTGATACTACAGAAACTAAATACCCGATACAGATAACTTCTGCAGGTAATGAAGTTGTTTGTGAGAGGGCCTTACAAGCTGTTAGATGAGTTTCTGACAATTTTTGGACAATTTTTGGCCCATCTATCCCCAAGATAAAGAAGGAAGGTTGATTTTGCGTATGATCTCCGTTGTGGAACACAGCTAAACCGCAGAACAGAAATAATATTTATTGTCTCACTTTCCCCAGGAGGTGCGGGCTGCTTCAGCACAGAACGGTATACTGGCTGGCAAAGAAAGAGGGACAAAAAAAAATGTACCTGAGGGGAGAGTCAGTGTGGTTAGTTTGGGAGAAAAGTTTTCCTGCATGTCGGCGTGCTGGTATAACACTATTTGGAAACATAAAGGAAACGCAGAACGAGCAGGAGGAGCGAGCATATAGGAAGGTGCCTTGGAGCTAATCGTCCGACATTTTGTTTACTGTTTGGTTTGCAACGGTGCCCCTTGAAAAGCTACAGCGCCGGTAG
>NC_064874.1:83358652-83366152 GCF_943734745.1 Anopheles darlingi | reverse complement strand
CAAAGTGCAACGATCCAAAACGAAACCAAACGGATTTCTTCCAACAAATTAGTTCCATACAATCCACTTCACTTCAGTTTCCTCGCATTCACACTTCATTGGTTCACCCTTTGCCAGCTCGTCCAATATGCAGGCTAGGCTCACCTTGGGGCAAGGTTAATTGGTTAGATGTGGAATCGAATCGATATATTCGACAACCCTGGCAACCATGGACCAGGTCTGAGAGCAGGCGTCCCCTCCAAGGGTCCGTACCCCTTGTTTTGGTTCAGCAGCGCCTTCACGGGCGCATCACGAGCGATTTGTGTAACATTTTGACACATGACTTAACACATGGGCCTCTATCCAAGGGTAAAGCCGCTGGGAACGGTGCCAGCTGATTCGCCTCGCTCATCCTCGTCCCCGTCTGCCTCGTCATAGGAGCATCCCTTGCATCGGTGCTTAGCCTATACCACATCGATCACAGAACAGTACCATCTAGGCATTAGCCGTAGGGAGCGACAAAGGGCGACCGTGGCTGTATGAGGATTCCCAATGAGGTTCAAGGTTCCTGCCATCCCATCGCAAGGGCTACAATGGGCCGGTGCCGCAGTGAAGTGCATAATCCCTTTTATCGGGGTTTTTGATCGAAATTTAATGTTTGCGACCGATTTACTTCTGGACTTGGGAATGTCAAGTGTTGCGCCAAACTGCGTATTGTGCCAGTTTTTTTTCTCTCTGGAACTGATACCTATTCGCACCCCCGGCGGGAGTGTGGAATGGCAGAGAGATTGAGAAAAGAAATGCAGACAGTCTTAGCGCGCAGGGGCGATTTCATCTAATCGCCTATTAACCCCACGGCCAACTTTCAAGACATTCACCGTTCACGTTCCGGTGTGGCTTCGGGGCCAATCTCTTCTTGATTTACTTTCGCGTAACTTTTGACGAGACACCCTCAGCAGCACGGGGGTGTCCCTTCTAGTAATCCTTTCGGCGTGCCTGAGCCAACGAGTCGCAGAGAGAGTGAGAGAGAGAGAGGCTGTAATCGAAACCGTTTCTCCTTACTCCTCCTCAGGGCCACCTTGTGGCCTGTGGAATTACGAAGTTTCCTGAGGAGAAGACGTAGCGTCTATCGGCGAAGCAGCGCTTGGTTTCTTGATGTCGTTAAAGACTTTTATGCTAAAAACTTTTGGCCTTCCAGTGGAGGGATTCTTAAAAGGATTCGGTTTCTCTGATCCTGGCCGCCACTTTCGTCGCCGCTTCATCGTCGTTCTCCTCCTGTCGGGTCGAGAAGTTTTCCAGTCTCTAGCGAATGAAAATCAGCCCTCCGGGTGACACTTAGGAGGATACCTAAGGAGATCGGTGGGAGGGAATGAGTTGAACTCAAATATTGACATCCGCATAAAAGATTTTCCACCGAGTTGCTGCTGTGGTGTGCAATTTGCAAGCGTAAGCTCGCCTCGACGGACGGATACGCTAATATCCGAATACGACAGCTACGCCAGAGTTGCGGGTTCGCGCAAGATGCGGGATTTCGTTAGCGGCTTTGGGGTTTTGTGAATATTATGGCCTGGCCCGGAGGAGTACCGGGCTGAACCACACAGGGCACAGCAACTGGCGGAGGCAAAGTTGGAGTGATTTCTTGGGCAAAATGGTGAACCATTTCAGGGCGGTAAGCCAACGCAAGATGCTGGTAGCTTATGGCGAGCGAGGGTTTGACGCAAACGAGTATCTTTGAAATTTGTTTTGAAGATACGTTTAACACTGACGGTTATGCAGAGTTGCTGGGAATTATATTAGACTCTACAAGGTATGCAAATGAAGTTCGTGGAAGCTGTACAAAACGAGCATAAAGCACTTATCTACGAAAAAAAGGATGTTATGGATTGGTATCACACTGCAACATACGGCGAATAATCATTGGTTACTACGATTGCTGCCGTCGACAATTAACTAAACTCTGCGTATGGTTGACAGTTGCCTCAAGGGCTTAGGCAAGCGTCTATAGAAGGCGTTGATATCACGCCGGTGAATACTAAAATTCTAAACTTAAGGCTCCAAGAAGAACTAGTAACAAAGTTAATATGCAACACCATCTCTGGGTTATACGACCACTCCTAAACAAAACCTCATACACTACTGTAATTCTACAGCCCTTTCCTCTGTTCATGCCACTGAAACCACGTGCAGCAGTAGGACATTTGTCATCACCACGGTGCTAATCTGCGTCTAAAACACACACACATACAGACAGATGATAAGGATGCGCGCCTAACACCCGTAAGTGTGACAAATTTGGCAGCGATCGCCCTCTCTTCAACAGCATAGCAGCATAGAAGCCAAAGCCGTAGTGAGGGAATTTCCCGCGGCTTTCAAATGCGCCCGGAGAGGGGTAGGGTAGGCATAAAAAAGGGAAACAAAAAGGGACCACAGCGCTCCGGGATCGCGTTGTTTTCCGGATGAGTACGCCGCTGGCACCCTTCCCTGTCTCGCACTTCTGAGGGAATCCTCAAACCCGAGAATCGCGCAACGGTGTGGAAAAGCCGACCACGGACTTAGCAGCTCTCTCTCTCTCTCTCTCTCTCTCTAACGAAGTGCGTGCGTGAATTAAGATGAAAAACAAACCCCATCCCGAAGCGAAAGGGACTCCTAGGGAGTAGGAGTAATGGTAGGAGGAATCATCAAAAAGATTCATGACCCCAACAATGCGCGACGACGACGACGACGACGACGTGGTGGCTCTGAATCTACAAATTCGAAATGGCTGAATTGGTTGTTGCGTGTTGGAACGGAACGGAACGGGACGGGGGGAAAAGGGAGCGCGAGTGCGCACAAAGCATCCCTGGGAATAGTGACACTTGACGTGTCGCAGCATCCGCTCCGCTTGTGGCTGGTGTGGTGGGTGGAAACATTCTCTGCTCTTCCCCTCTCTCCACCCCTCCCCGGGGTCCCCGGGCGGGGTATAAATATTTACTTATACATGCCATCCGGAGGACCTAACCCTCCGTCGAGTGGGTGAGGGATTCACACCTCGCGCCACACACACACACACACACACACACACACGCATATGGCTTTTCTGGGGTAGGTTGGTAACGCATGACGCACGGTGCAGCATCAACCTCAGCCTCCTCGCACTCACACGCACACGCACACAAACATACGACCACGCATGACGTTGCAAAATCAACCCCTCCTGGCTCCTGGCGAGGGTGTCACGAGTGAGTCCGGGGTGGCTGCAACTCGATGCCGGCTTAAAACACGAAATTAGCTAATTTATAATTAATTTGCTGGCATCCGTATGGGTGATGGCGTCGTATACATGTGCGCGTGTGTGTGCGCGCGTGATAGGAAACCCGGAAAAACCGCCCAATTTCACCAACACCACATTTTCCGTGGGTTTCGTGGGCGAGTGCGTGGGTGGTGCGTCACTCGACAACCACCGACTATACGAACAGAATAGGCAATTGTCATGTCAGTCACGGTGCCGATACATGTACGGTATGGCGAGTATCCTGTCCCACACGATTAGTCACGGTTGCATGGCAACCGAAGGGTGGAAGAGAAAGGTTAGTTTTCGACAAAAAGGGGCATTAAAACTTCATAAACAGCCGGACGTTCGGCCAGGTTCACACGGCCACCCACGGTCCCCACCACCACCACCACCGCCGTGAGTGGTCCACGAAACCACAACAGCGCCGTACCGATCCGGATCCGTTCCGGTTCCACGGCACGGGGGTTGTGATCGAGCAAGTACCTTCGATCTGCAGCAACAATCAATGGTCGATGTTAGCTTGCGTGCTCCCTAATTCCTCGCTTTCTCTCGCATCTGGTGAAGGTCATCTGTGCAGACGCGAAGGTGACCAATGGGCAGTCTGGTGATGGTCAAAGCATCAGTCATCATCATCATCATCATCATCATCATCACCATTTGAATCGATTTACTTGTCGACAATGCAGCGGATGGCGTGGAAATTCGATAAAGAAAGTCCAGCTGTTGTCTTCCCATTTCGATTCGTCGGACGGATGCGGCCGCCCCGGGTTTCCATCATCAACAAGTTGATGCTCTATGGTCTAGCTTCTCGCAACGGCTGGTAAGCTAGTAGTGGACAACGGGCGGAAGTCGAGGCGGAAGTCGAAGCGAAAGTTTCTTTATCGTTTGCCGATGAGTGGGTCGAGAACTGCAATGTAATGGTCACCGGTGAAGCTGCATACTCATTGTGCCGAGCCTACTAGTTGAATGGAGAGCACGGGAATGAAGCCGTAGGAAGTGCAAAACCAAGCTGATAGGTTAAAATAAAGAAGAGGCTACCTTCAAGTGTTCGGTAGTGATTGATGAGTATTATCTTTGAATATATCAATTCTCAATTATTAGAAAGGAGAAGCTTTGATGATAACACTAATACACAAAACAAATAATAATAGGCTTCTTATAGGCTAGTAATTCATTTCAATATTTGAACTTACAAAGAAAATTTGATATTTAGCTGTCATTTGGATGCAGATTCTAGCTTACTCCAACTCTTCCGAAGCTTATTACGATTCTTTATGGTACAGTACACAGTGGACAATGGAAAAAATTGATAGAAAACTAAGAAAATATATTTTTTCCGCAATTCAAACGGCAGTCGAAACAATTTTCCTGAATAAGTCTCAACATTTGATCCAACAAAACTATACGGATCGGAATGCGAAGGTATTTCCATCACATTCTCCTTCTCTCCAAATAATATTCAAGGTAGTGCGCGATGGCCAACACCAGCAAGTAGTGTACTTCGAGTAGTCGACCATGTCTACCATCAAACCACCGTTTGATCAGCGAGCCGTCGATTCGATACGCTCAATCAACAAACGGATCACGGCTGGCATACTACCGATGGCTCCATTTCTAACCGCTAAAATGCGACATTAAACGAAAATATCGCTTCCCGGAGGATTACAGGATTCTCCGACGTCGGTTGCCATCGCACATCGCCAAGCAAACGGCTGCTGCTCACGGTGGCTACGGTGGGACGCTTGAGTTGCTGACAAGCTTCTTATCACATCGCAGCTCACTGGCTCGTGACTCGTGGCTTCTTCCTCCAGTGGAGCCCAGCCCAGGGCCAGGGCGTCTTCTGGAGCGCACGGTAGGACGGTAGGACAGAAGGAAGGAAGGAAGACAGAAAAATCCCCCCTCAGTGCTCAGCAAACCGAGAACGAGCAAACGGCACTCAAAATGGCCGCGACCGGCGACCGGGAGGGCGCAATGTAACGGAACGCTTCATTTGATGTGTTTACCGAGGGATGTCTTCTGCCTATGGCTGGCGGCTGTAGCAGAACGTTCTGCTCATCCTCCCAGAAAACTCGATTCGCCGGAAAATGATGGAACATCAAAATCGGAACGAACGTCGACGTCGTGTCGCATCTTGCGGGGTGGGCTGTTAGCATGAAGACTTCCAAAACCACAACCATTTCCGCGATCGCGGCGATTAGCATTTGGCCACCGTTCGGTGATGATTAGCGTGTAATCACGGCTAAATGGCGTATGGCGTTTTCGCGGGCGACGGTGAAATGCAAATGATTTGTAAACAGACAACACCCAGAACGCTTCGGCACGGGTTGGAGGTGGCCTTTTCTTAAGCGAACACTTACCGTCTTTGTTCATGGCGGACTGGAAGCACTTGGAGAGCCGGCACGCCCGGCACTGGTTGCGATGTGTTTTGTCAACCGGGCAGCGCCCTTTGAGCTCACCGGCCGCCTTGCAGGTGTACACGCGGTTACGGTGGATGCTGCGCTTGAAGAACCCGGAACATCCTGCGGTAAAGGAGAGGAAAGAACCGATCACGGGCATGTTGATTTGACAGGAGAGGGATCCACTTACCGTCACAGCTGTAGATTCCGTAGTGTTTCCCCGAACTGCGATCTCCACACACCTTGCACGGAATGTCTAGCAATCTGTCACCTCAATAATAAAAAAGGAAGTAAAAAAAGTTGCGTTTCAACGATTAGATATCAAAAAGATCCTAGGTTGTCATATAGTTTGCCTAAAGCAATACAGTCAATAATTTTTATTTAGATACATCGAATGTTACTGCTTATTATTAATCAATCAAAGAAAACTTCCTCTATACTTTATTTTACAGTTTTAATTGAAAATTTCTAACAAGTTTGGTAAACAAAAGAACAATTTTAAATATATCCTGCAGGTAAAAGTATCATCAGAAGAAAAAAACATAATAGGTCCTGAAGTCGCATAATGAGTTTTGTTTTATCAGATTTTGACAACAAGCTTCTGAAACAGTTGAATTGAATGGAAATATAATCGCCAAGAAAACATTGTACACCGATAAAAAGAGACGACATCGTCTGCAGGGAAAATCTTTCCTAATTCCATTTTAACTTTTTCGACTGATTAGCACCGTCTGAGCGCGTTCATGTATAGCAAATCCAGCAGATGCAAAAAAAAAAAGAAAATCCCAGGAAAGAATCTCACTACTTACGAGGCAAACAAAATGAGAAAAAAAGGATCCAAAGAACCGGAAGGAGTGCGAAAAACACAAATAAAACAATTATCTAGTCACAGCCGCAGCAGCCGAGTTGTAGACAGGCGCTGGCCACTGTTTTTGCTCATTTAAGCGGATCAAGTCAGTCAGCATGCTCACTCACACAACACACCAAGCATCGGAAGTGCCCTTCCTTGAGGGAGGGTCCTCGAAACCCAAGTGACGGTCGCTGCCGCAGATCGGACACGTCCCGGAAACCGGAAACACGCTCCTCATTATATGATGTCATTTGGGTGCGCCGGGCGGTTGTGTTTTCTCACTTCAGCGTGGCACACGCTCATTTGTTGTTGCTTTTTATTTTCCACTCGACAGCGGGAAGGCCAGAAAATGGGAAAAGGGAAATCTGTTTACAGCCGAAACGGAGAACCCTCAATGACGAAAGGGGTCCCGAGGGACCGGTGGGCCCATGGGAAGTGTTTTCTTAATCAAATCCTTCCTTTTACTCAGGGTGCTGGAAGTGATTAGCTGGAGGTACTTCCGAGTTGTGTAGTGGCATTATCGTGGACTGTGGCGTTGCTCTTTGTGTTTTCCATTTGTCCATAAGTAGCTGCTAGTTGTATTATTCTGATGGGAGGTATTGGTCTCAAGCATGTAAATGCAGCTTCTTAAGCGTGGCACACACGCGCAATATTATTGGTCAATATTGTATTTAACGTATTCAGGCTCTCTAAAGTCTGGTCAACAGTTACTGAAAATGTGCTGAATATATCAAAGTAGCCTGGACTATTGACCAATAATAATGACACTCTAGATTGTAGTTAAATTTTGGGTTTAAAAAGTAAAAGCTTACTTCGACTTCAACGGCCAGATGAAAAGTTAGCAAAAGCACAAATAAATGTATGAAATATGCAGATTTAAGCGATGTAAATCTACAAAAGGTATTAAATAAATAATAAAAAAAAGTTGGCACCTGATATACCAGATATTAATCCTACGCCAAAACACGATTTGAATCGGTTCTAGCAATCAATTCCGCAACTCA
>NC_064874.1:83323652-83353652 GCF_943734745.1 Anopheles darlingi | reverse complement strand
GCACTGCAGCCGCGTATATTGATGCTGTGTGAGGGACTCCCGTTATCGTGCTTCTTTTTTTTTCTCTGCCACCCACCCATCATCTCCCACATTTCCATTTCCTACCGTTTGCTTGTCACTTTTGCTGGTCACAGAACACTTTTTTACATTTTACTGTTGTTTTTTTTTTGTTAGGTTCTTTCAGTAAAACCGCTCACTCCAGTGCACCACCGGTGTCCCACACTGTCGTCGATGCCTTTTCGAGGCGAAAAAGCACGTTTGCGGAGCACTTTCTAATGACAGCGGGCTACTGGCCCAGGCCAGGCTAGCCCAGCCCAGCCCAGGCCACGCTACGCAGCGCGATGTCGCCTGACAGATGTACTCGCGCTAAGTGGACGGATTTTTTTTTCCATTAAGGACTGCCTGGCCAATCGCTCGTGTCCTGGGCGCACGGGGTGGTGCGCGGGGATCGGTGAATTTGATTGATTGAGGTCGCACCATTACTGTGTCACTGCGATTGAGCTTAGTTTAACATAAAAAAATACATATTTTTAACGAATGGTATAGCAAGAGGAAAGGGAAACCTTTCCTTTCCAATCATCAGGAATGTAGCTGCAGTGAAAAGTACCACATTTAAGTTCAAACAGGCTGCTGAAAGCCTAATTGGAAAATGAAATCTTGTAGAAAAAATATTCCAATTTTGAAACATATTGGAAAACAAATGAAGAACACAAACCGCACAATGGTCTCAACATCAGTAAATCGCAGCAAGCGTCTATTTAGGTATCTCTGCATCATTAGGGATTACCGACGGATTTACCCTAATTGAGTTTGATTTGATTTGTTTATGTTAATTATGATTCGGGTCATGAACCCCCGACCATTGTTTTCCGCCTTCCTCGCCATTATCTATTTGATGGTGGTCCCCCATGTCTTTTTTTTCGCTCTTTTCTCTTCCCTTTTCTCGCTATTTGGCAATTCAAGTCGATTTGCGTTCCATTCCATCCATCCGCACGGCAATGCTTTTTGTTACTTTGTTGCGTCGCACTTTTGGGGAGCAGTTTTCCCGTGTATTTGGAGACAGAATGGAACACATTCCCGGGAAAGGGAGGCACCGGTGTTAGCGTTAAATCATTATCTCCCGCTTGGGTTGAACAACGCCACCGGCAACAGTGCGTACCGGTGTGTCCTTTTCGCACCCAGCCACCCCCACCTATCGCCGGTAATGAGATTCTGATCGCACCCGGAAAAGCATCAATTTTCGCCTAATTGAATCCGCCGTTTGCCACTCTGGCATGTCGGGTAAAACAAAGCATTCAGCCAGAAAGTGGCATGCTTTCTGCCTGCCTCGCCGCCGTCGTCGCCGTTGTCGGGCCGTTTTTTTTGGCTCCAACGAACCGACGCAAATCGCTTGGTACCCCGGACCCGGGGGTATGCTGGAAGCAGAAATCCCCAAAAAACCACGACAACCACGGCACCCGACCGGTTGGGCGGGGGGAAGGGACGGGGACTAATTAATTCGTACCCAAAAGGTACAGTCAGGGTCCTGTTCGACCAGGGCAGGGGGGGGAGGGACCAGTGTGTAGCCAGACAATTGGCATGAGCAGTAGCAGAACCGCAACAAAACGACGATGAATGTAGCGGAATGTTTAACAATTCATAAGTCCCAAGCCGAAACTTTGCTCATTAGAGGCCAGCGCTTCTCCTTGCCCCCATTGGCCTGTACTGGAAGTACGCGGAACTTGGCCCCAGACGAGATAGAACCAGCGAAACTCTTCCTCTTTCTCGCTTGGTATCGCACTTGCCGGAAAAAGTCGTAAGCTAAGCGTGAGCAGCGCGAGAAGATAAGCGGGCTAAGAAATTCTGACGTTCACCTTGCGACTGGTGGTATGTCGTGACGAGCGACCATCAAGTTGAAAAAGCGGACGCAGTAGGCGAGGCACGTAAACCCTTGTAGCTCGATGGGCATCTCCTCATCTCGGGGGAGTTGTCCTCCATTAATCATTTTCACCTCGCGCTCGCAGGATTCGCGTCGGTGGGCAAACAAACACTTGTAACTTTCGGCAAATTCGTTTGCCTAATCTGCGGCCAAGGAGCCAACGGGAACTTGCGGGTAGCGCGACACCATGATGTGCCAGTGTTAAGATGCTTGTGACACTTTGAGTCCTTTGAGGAAGTGTTAATCGAAGAGGATACTTGCTGGATGTTTACAAGGGCATAATCGCGAAATAGTTGAAGTAACAAATGAATGAACATAAAATGAAGTTATGCGTTCTTAAGTTTCGGAGTAAGTCCTTGAAGGTGATCTACAGGTTTCTTTTCTAAACAAAGTATGTCTTGACTTGACTGTCGACCGTCTACCTTAACATTAAACTAATGATTGATGTGTCAATAAGTGATGTGATAAATGTCAATTGATAAGCAATCTATAAAGTACTTATGCTACTATTGCGGAAATTAATTGTTGCCAGGATATTCGAAAAGCCTTACAAACGGTGCCGTGACTAACGAGGAGGTCGGAAGAAAACCATTATTGCTCCGTCAAAGGTGAGCTCAACGGATGAGCCCATGTCATGTCTTCGTAAACTCCATCGCGGCATCAGCGGCCTTACCGGAACCGGTGTATAGCCACGGAACACGGAAGGAATCCTGCCAGTCTTCCTCGTTCTCCTACACCCTTCAAGAAGGTAACAACATTTCCACTTTATGACGTGCCTTGTAGTCCGGATGGCCTTGTTTAAGGACGTGGCCAAGCCTCGGTCTCTTTCCAGGGCGGCCAGAAACAATTTGTGCTGGACCACCGGCACCACTCGGGCATTCAATTGCCAGTCGCTTTTCGACACCCGGCCTGTAGCCCCGGGGGAGGAGTTGGATCCGCTAAGCGAAGTCTGCGAGCGGTAGGCAATAAATGGTAGTGGTGGTGGTGGCTAGCAGGAAGGGAAGTGTTTTGTGGTGATGATCCTAAGGCAACTTCTCTCCACTGTCTTCTCGTGCACCGGGTGAGCGGTGAAGAGGATGTGATGATGATGATGGTGATGCTGATGGTGCTGATACTTGTAAAACATTATTATTATTGTGAGAACGCTCACAACTGCCGCCCGTTGGCGGGGATTGCTCAAGGGTGCCTCCACACGACCGCAACCTCACGGCTTTTGGGATGTTTCCTAGATGACCCGTGCCTGTGTGTGTGTGTGTGTGTGTGTGCGCTCACCTTTAGCTATCCAGATCCGAGTCGAGAGGATGGCTTTCGTGCCAGGGAACAGTAGCTCCGGCGGTCTGGACGGTGATTTCGATGTTGCCAACGCGACCGCTTTTGTTCCTGCATTGTTGCCCGGGAATGTGCTCTTGGCTAACGACTCTGGTGTCGCTTAATTTTGACCAGAACATGGCTATGGTTCGGTGCTATGTAGCTTCACCCAGGTGCTGGTTATGTTTGGTGTTATGCTCGAATCATCCTAGGTTGATCGTTATAGTTTTTTGTTGCCGTAGAGGTTCATCTTCACTTGACTTGACGAGTTGCTGCCAGTATGCCTCTGGTAAGCAGCTGAAGTAATTATTCAAAAACATGATTCAGAGAGCGGGAATATAAATCACTTTTATTACAATGACTACCCTGTTAATTCCCTGTTGTTCGGAGTTTGTGGCAATTCGAGGGAATTACGGTCCGAGCCATGGTGATAACTTTCATCATTTGTATTTGCAGTTGTTTATGGAACGGGAAACTCATTTGAATTTTGTACTACAGAGGACCGTTGAGGAAAATAATTGCACGTGCTCATATTATTTAGAACAATCAGGTAAATAAAGGTTTGAAAACTGTTTAAACTCGGCGAAATTTAGTGTCTTGTTGAAAACATTCTTTAAGTTGATTAAAAATATAAAACTGTTTAGTTTTTCACATCTGCTAGGAGTGGTTGGTATACATTGATCAACTAATTTGCTATGTTATTACTTCACCAGTTGGCCCCTTTTTAAATAATTGGTATTGTATCCAATTGAACTAGAACTACCTGGTGTTTGTTTGGCAGAATCAAGATTTAATAAGTTATAGCACATTCTTTCATGTTATTTTGGTGTTGGTAGATATTGAGATAATTTTTCTTATTTCTTTTTTTCGTGATATTGAAGCAGCTTGGTTCTACTTCAAAATAAATCAAAGAAGGCTTAAATAATACAGCTTACTAAGAATGAAAAGAGTTTTCATGTTTTTAATAATAAACTTGTTATGAGATTGTCTAGTGTTTCACAATATTCTATCTCCTACAAATTATGTTTGCTAGAATATGTTGCGCATCACCGAGTCGTGAGCTTTTATCAATTGTTTATTAATTGACATTTTCAAATAAATTCCACAATCAAATCAATTCCGATGTGCTCCGATTTTATTAAAGCGATAAACTCACTAACACTATATCTACCATACTTTAAAAAAACAGTAAACCATTTTCCCATTTCGATGATTGCTTCACGGAAAATCTCACCTAATTACTGATCAACCGGTAATTATCTGCCCCAAAATGGGTTTTTGTGCTAGAGCACTCTTTCCCCTCATTCCCGTCCGCAGCCCCGGGATTGGGTTTAGTGATGGCCCCTTATCTATTCCGAATGATTCAGCAGTAAAGCGATCCAATCGCAATCAATCGTCGTCCATCCACCAAAACCACGGACCCCCATATCTCATGACCACCATTCTCTCTGGCCCGGGGCCAGTAAGAAGAAGAACTCCACAATCTGCTGCCTCGCTCCTATTACATATCGATTATTTATTTTACATCAATATTTCAATTGGAAACCATTCGGTTGGTACCATAGTGTTCCGTCGCCGTGGGATCATCTTTCAAAAGCTCCCTCCCCAAAAATTCCGATCCGGTGGCAGTCGCTAGAGTCTAGAGCGCTCCACAATCAATCTCATCTCGTGTGTCGTGCCATCCGCTACAGCGGTAGCGACTCTATACCCAGGCATCCAGGCGGTAGGGCGCGGGCCCACTGTCACTGGCTGCACGGGATTGAATTTTCTGCCAATGTCATTACTTCGTAGGCTTCCCTTTTTATTTTCCCGGGGCGGAGGAACCTCGGAAACGGAGGGGCGGGATTGGATGGGAAAATCTCAGACCAATGATCAGATACGGGAGGATGGGGCGGGGTGGAGTAGATTTTTGGAGTGGAAGCAGGCAATCTATGGAAAGTGTTGTGCCCGCAAAATGTGTCCTTCGGAACCGATTGTCGATTGTGGGGAAGTAAGCCATTGATGGAACCGGTGAAAGAGAACTCGTCTATCCTCCTAGAGTCCCATCCATTCCACTTGGGGATATTGTCTGTCTGGTTTTTGGTTAAATTGAGCAAAAGTATGCGGCTAAAAATGTGGTAAATCCACTTGCATGAATTATACCATGATTGCACAAAACATTATTCAATATATTTTGTAAAAAAAAAAATAGATAACAGGACTTGTCTGCTGAAAAGTGCCACCAACTAATACTAATAGGCATCACCAGCAGCGACAGGAGTAAAAAGCACATCCTTACGGTGAGACGATCGACGGTAGAGAGCCAGTGCACCCTCGTACACTACCTCAAAATGGGACCAGGGAGACACGGGCACCATCCGCGATCCCTTTCCATGCTACAACTAATGATGTGAGGCTGGGACCGGTAAGCGCCACATCAAAGGTAAACAATTTGTCACACGTTTCACCGGCACACGGGGACACTCTCGCGAACGCGCAAAGATATTGATGATACGGCCTCGGTTACCAGGTAGCATGCATAGTAACCGCGGTTGCCACGCCAGCGGCATGCGAAATGGAACCGGAAGCAAAGGAAGGGGGGGGGGGGGGAGGGAGTACTTTCAGCGAGAAAAAGGAAACTAAAGGACCTCGTACCTCGTTTGCCGTGGTGTGGAGTGGGAAAAGGCTCTCAGGACACGGTCGGCACAAAATCACACTCGATGAATATTCAAAATGGATGAATAGAATATAGTGTGCGCGCGGCTGGCCGTATCGCCGGTATCGTGTTCCGTCGAACACCAGGGAATCCTGGTATGGTGCGACCCGGGGGGAGGGGGGGCGCGACGAATGGTGCGCTCGCTAATGGAATTGTCATCTGCCATTTCTCGTGCCGCTATCGGTCGTCACCGGTACCGCCAGCAGCAGCAGCAGCAGCACGTCCAGTATCACACCACCATGTCATGTCATGTCGCGAAGCTCATGAGTCTGTGCACCCATCTACGGTCACTTCCAACGATCACACATACAGACACACACACACACACACGCATGCATATACAGGACGTCCCGTGTATTCGCTGGTCGGTCATGGATTGCCATGACCCTTGCCGAAGGGATTTGACGGATTTTGCTCACTTTCCATGCCCTGTGACGTGGATACTAAGGGATACTAAGGGAAGGGCCGTGCGCCGATTCATCCCAACTCGCTGGTCCCCGGAAAGTCGCGCTAAATCGCTTCTTCGGTGCGTGATGTTTCGCTTAAACAAATAGTGGCCGCCCTTTCCCTCCCGGCGGAGTGAGATTACCGGCGCGGCGCAGATGCCTCAGATATCTGTGCTGCCACCTCCTTTCTACTGCAGCTTTTGTTTGGTTCTCGTGTGGAGTGTGTGGATCGTCAATATTGAGATGGTAAGAAATCAGGAACCAGTATGCTATGCGATACACAAGTTCGCTAATCGAACGTCGTCGTCGCCGCCCGGTGCTGGTCGTGCTGGTGGCAATGAAGGGAAGGAGAATGCTATCTGCTAAACGCATTAGAAGCCATCACCCAGTCACAAATTACTTTGACCATGCTCGCAGTGCGGTGCCGCGGGGAGCTAGCTAAATCCGTGCCGTGCGTTGTTGCGGAATATTTTAATAGATTTTCCAAACGCCCAGAGTGCCGCCCAGCGCGCTCCGAATAGCGCGGTCAGTGTCAGTGCGTGTACGGTGCCGGGAGATTGCATTCTAGATTAATACGCCTTCATTTCTCGCGGCCCGTGTTGCGAAGTTGCTCAAGATATGTTGCTGGAGGGAATGAGAAAAAAGAATTGATAATCAAAATTGAAACAAAAATCGACCAAAAGACTAACTTCTAGACCGTTCTTGTGGCCGCAAGAAGTTCACGACACTCATATCGGTGGGTACTCTTTCACCAGAAGTTACTTCACACATCGGCCGCCACTGTCGTTGTCGTTGGCCCCAAACGCCCCCAAAAAAAAAAAAAAAACCACTGGTGACAACAGTGGCTATCGACTATCCGCAGTAATCACTTCTACAGCCACACTGGTTGACGGAGATGGTCGACGACCACGCATCAGAACGCTTCATCTTCAAGCTGGGCCACGGCCAAAGCCGGCCGATCCAAAAAGCCACGGCACAGCGCGGCCACCGATCAGTCGGTGATCGTAGCTCGTGGCGCGCGGATCGTTCGCTCCAAATTGGGTCTCGCCAGTGCGCCGTGACAAGTAAGTTATCGAAGCAATTCTAAGCCGGTGTACCTTGCAGCACTTGCAACTTCTCCCGAAGATCCAGTCAGTCAGTCGGTGAATCTAGTCGAATACTGTCCAGTGGAAGTAGTGACCTGGTAGGCGGTCACAACGCGAACCTTCAAGTCTTGAAGACCACGCTTTCGCTTATCAAGCACTAGGTCGGATCGGACGGGATCGACTAGGCTGGTTTTTGGGGCCGAGCTAGTTTGCCCCAAAAAGCGGTTGCGTTGCTGTGCTTGTGCTATTTCTGTGTCTCGTTGCTGCTGATAACAGCATCCTCAACAGTGTCCGCCACACGCGTGCTTCTAATGCCGGATTGGCTGGCTAGCTGGCTGGCTGGCTGGCTGGCTGTTGTGGTCTGAAACGCAGGTCTCAGGATTGGGGATCGAGTAGCTCAGTCGAGTGTGAGTGCGATGTTAGATAAAGCGAGAAACGAACCGTCGGTCCACCAAAAACCTAAGACAGAACTGGAGCAAGACACACTAGGAAGTGGCCCAGTTCTGTTGGCAACTCCTCTCCGAATGGCCGACATTCGGGTCGTTTCATTAGAGGCTAATTGATTTCTTTCAGTGAAGTCAGTGGTAGAGTAAGACTTTGGTTAATCGAAATTTGTGTTTTCAACTCCTACTCCGCACAGTGAAATCATCCGACACCGGAAGTGAGAAGGGAGCTTAGAGTGTGTGTGTGATTAGCCATCCCATTGGCCGGCGCGAACATTTGCGAGCAGCAAATGTGCAGGAGCGTTTCCGTGTGGCCAGAAGTGAGCAGAAGTGGAAGAAGAAGTGTAGTTCAAACGTTTTAAATAGCGCGCCCGCGGGTGAATCGCTGGAATCTAGCGATCTAGCGATGCACCAGACCCAGCCACGTTTGCCTCACCATCGAGGCAAACGATGGAAGCGCTATCTTCAGCGATCGAAGATGGCGACGATGACGACGACGACGACGACGACGACGATGAAGAAGGCGGCGACGATCAGTAGGCCATCATGGTACGCTGGTGGGTTAAGTGAAGTAACGGGTGCCGCGTTGGTTGCCATCATCGCTGGTGGCTTGATGGTGTTTGCAGCTGCCGCCGATCCCGGTCTCGGCCGAATGGGTAAGTACGGATGGTGATGGTCCAACGTGACAATCCGCGACACGATTTATGCGAGTAATCACCATCCGATTACATTACACTACCGCGCGGATGCCGTGGTCGGTGGAGAGGTTGTCATAATGATAATCATGCTACACATCACATGCTGACACCCCTTTGGCGATTGTTTTCGGATGTTCGCTGGTATGCTGCAGCTGCAACTGCACATGAAATGAACCAGTTCTTAATCTGTGACAAGGGACCGCATCGGTAGTTGGGCCGTTCACGAATGGGAAGCGGTGCAAGGCTTATGGAAATTTATGGGTTTTAAATCATCTCCCACGGTGGTGTCCAGTGCCGTGGGGCTGGCTTGTCGTGGGTTTGCATGGAATTTGCAGTTGAAGGAGTCGCGCTACAGGAGGCGGACGCTAGTGAACGAGCAATAAGTTTTTGCTACATTGTTTTAGCTTGTCCTATTACCCTGGTCACTATCTAATGGAGGAAGATCTGTCAATTGTAACCTAAATTGAGCGATTAATCGTGTTCATCAGACCGGGCTGTCAAAAGTAAATCTGCTCATCCCAACTATCCCCTTCAACTTGTTCCTTTGCCTTGAGAGGGAAATTAAAAGCGATTCATTGGCTAGGGAAAACTCTTAATTCGCTTTCTAATTTTCCATAATTGAAAATAAACTTCTTATAATTCTCATAATTCGAAATTGACTAAACCTGGATTTATTAACTACTTGATTTAAACCTTGAAGTTATTTCCTTGATAAACGTAATTCACTTTTCCAAAGAAATTCATTCGATGCTTATTTAAAAGTTTCTGCGCTTCAGGCACAAGATTAGATGTAAGATATACTATTTCGTTTCACTATGTCTCTTTATCACATGTCGTTCTTCAATAAAATATGCCGTACAGTAATATGAGATAAATATAGGATTAAATATAAATCAAAACTTAACTAAAGTTTTCTAACAACGCGCCTACTGAACATTCAGAAATGCAGTTTATAAAATTCTTCGTCCAATTATGCCCCAAAATAGACGGTTTGGTCGACATGATCGAACAGTTCGGAATGCCAGCGTTACCATCGGGCATCTCACCATCGACGGGCATGTGTAACGGCACTCGGAACGCCTATCAAACGCATCAGCATCTAGCCTACAACCTCAACCAGGACACGGTGCTGAGCATCGCAACGATGAGTAGCTTTCCCGAGGGATTTCCGATCGACTTTTCGTTGCTCGTGGCATTGCGCGCCAATCGTGGCCTCGAAAGGGTGCCCCTGTTTGCGGTATACTCCTCCGAGTCGGAGGAAACACTGATGCTGATGGTGGGTCGCGATGTCGCACTGTACTACTACGACGGTAATCCGGAGGACGATGAGCAGGATCAGTACCAGAACATGATCAGCTTCGGCGTAAGCATCGACGATGGCGAGTGGCATCGGTTAGGGTTCAGCGTTAAGGGTAACTCCGTCACACTGATCGTTGACTGCGATCGACAAATAACGCGAGCATTGAACCGCCGCTCCGGCGTACAGCTGTCGACCGATGGACTCATCCTGACCGGAATGCAGTTGAACGAAGAGGCCGGATTCTTTACGGTAAGTGTTTGGAAGTGGCGAGCGCCCGTTATAGGGAAGCACCAGTTAGACCTCCTCGGTATGTTCTAGGGGGATCTGCAACTGTTAATGATCGCGAACACACCGGACGAGGCGTACCATGTCTGTACCAAGTACGCACCGAGCTGTGCCGGAGGAACGGGCAGCGTTTCGAGGCACTCCTCGTCGACAACTACAACGAGGGTTGTGGATGGTTCCTCGGGACAAACGGTGACCGTAACACGCACACACCAGACCAGCACTGGACGTGGTGGTGATCGATCATCCTCCTCTTCCTCCTCTTCCTCCTCGTCGTCGACATCCTCATCAGCATCGGCCACCAGGGGTCAAGGTGCATCCAACATCCGGGATCAGGTGTTGCGCGAGTCGGTTTCGATCACTGGCGGTCCGAGTGCCCGCCAGTTCGTGGGAGATCGTGAGTTTGTCGATCTGGACGGTAATGGCGAGGGTTCGGGCTTTTCTCTGATCGGTGAGGAAGATGAATACTACACCAACCTGGAGTTTGGTGGCGATATCCATGGCCGTGTGGATGGGTCTGCGAAGAACCGGACCGAAAATCGAGGCACCGACGAGCGACATCCATCGGTGGATTCGTACGATCAGCGTCGTCCGGTGCTGCCACTGCCTGATCCGGAGTATGATGCATCCGCCGGCGGTGATCGGCGTCCTTCCCCTAGTGGACCACCAGCAGGGCGAACTGGTGGAACGAATCGAACGGATCCAGGATTCAGACTGGAGCATGAGGAAGATGATGAGGTAAGATATGCGGTTTGCAACGACGTGGCACCAAAAGGACCTTTCTAACTTTCGTATATAGGATCGTTCCGTGGGCTTTCCAGCACAATCCAGGGTGAGCATCGTTGGCGGTGTGAAGACTATCCGTGGACCGCGCGGACCACCGGGAGAACCGGGCCCGAAAGGAGAACCGGGACGTGATGGATTGGCGGGCCAATCGGGCCCATCCGGACCACCGGGGCACGTCTTTATGATGCCGCTAGTGTCGGCCGGTAACGAGAAAGGACCGGACTCGCAGGCGGAAGCACTTCGCCAGATGCTGTCCCAGCACATGACGGCGATGCGAGGTGCCGATGGACCGATGGGCTTGACTGGCGTTCCTGGAGCAGTTGGACCACCCGGACCGGAGGGTGTCAAGGGAGAACCGGGTGATACTGGCGAACCGGTAAGAACCGATAGCTTGTCACAGCTAGGACGATCTCATTTCAGTTCGATCTTAACCCATAGGGACCGATGGGACCTCGGGGAGTGGTTGGACCAAAGGGACCTATGGGTCGACGTGGACGCTCTGGGCGTGACGGTGAACGTGGTGCCACCGGTCTGCAAGGCGTCAAGGGAGAGCAAGGACCTATCGGACTTCCCGGGTTCCCCGGCGAAAAGGGTGAACGCGGTCGGCAAGGTCAGGCGGGTGAGAAAGGCAGTCAAGGTCATGACGGTGCCCAGGGTGAGGATGGTCCACCGGGACTGCCCGGACTGACCGGGGAGCTCGGACCACGAGGATTTACGGGACCGCGGGGCTTTCCGGGACCGTCCGGCAATCCGGGACTTCCCGGTTCGGAAGGTGTCCCCGGATCGAAGGGCAACCCGGGCCCTCAAGGACAGCCAGGCTCACCAGGCCAGACCGGTTCGCAAGGGCCGGTAGGTTCGCCGGGACCTCAGGGAATGTTGGGACCTCCGGGCATTCCCGGTCCGCACGGTAAGACCGGTCTACCCGGACTGCCTGGTGCCGATGGACAAATGGGACGTGAGGGTAATCCCGGTATTGCCGGACCAAAGGGAGACGTTGGACCACAGGGAGTGCAAGGACCGATCGGATTCCCGGGCAACCGTGGACCGAAGGGTGATGATGGGGAGCGTGGCGCTGCCGGTGATAAGGGAGAGAAGGGCGAGCAAGGACATGACGGGGATAAGGGCGATATGGGGCCACCGGGAGAGCGGGGCCTCCTCGGTGCGACCGGTGCGGCCGGATCCGAAGGTCCGGAAGGACCGAAGGGCTTCGAAGGTCAACGAGGAGAAACCGGCATGATGGGGCTTACCGGCGATAAAGGAAAGCAGGGCGTGCAGGGATTCCCGGGATACCCTGGACCACCGGGCGATAAAGGAGACAAGGGATCCTTCGGTATGGCCGGTCTACCGGGAGAGAAAGGAGAAAGAGTAAGTGTAGTATCTGACGATGGGATCTGATCCGAGGCAACTGTTCTGATCGATTTCTCGTTGCATTCTTCTATCCATTCCAGGGAAACACGGGACTTCAAGGAGAACGTGGAGAAGTCGGACCAAGGGTAAGTAGAGCAGGATCGAAGACTTCTTTCTTGGATTGTCAACTACACCTTCAACCACACTTGATAGGGCTTCCGAGGACCACGGGGCAGACGAGGAGCCGACGGTACTACAGGGCCAAAAGGAGACACTGGCCAGCCAGGATCACCTGGTGCCCAAGGCGAAATCGGAATGCAAGGTCCGGAAGGTCCGCGTGGATTCATCGGCCTACCAGGGCCACCAGGCAATAATGGCAAGGATGGACCTCCAGGAACTTCGGGCGAACGTGGACCACCGGTAGGTACCAGTGTTCATCGAGTCAACCCTGCCGGACTATTCCCCATCCTCATCGATGTCTTCCACAGGGAGAGAATGGAAATCCGGGACCAATCGGTTCTCCAGGAGTAGTGGGACCACGAGGATATTCGGGAGAAGTTGGCCCAGTTGGGGAGCCCGGCATACCGGGACTTCCGGGACTGCCAGGAGAGCCGGGAGTGCCGGGAGATACCGGCAAGGAGGGTCAGCCTGGACTGCCGGGACCACCGGGAAAGAACGGACCTCAGGGTGGCCAAGGATTGCCCGGATTCCCCGGAGAGCGCGGTATGATGGGTATGCCTGGTATGCCGGGTCTCAAGGGAGAACTTGGCATTCCCGGGCTGATGGGACCGATCGGCGATAAAGGACAACCGGGAGAACCGGGTCGGGAGGGACCACCGGGTCCGGAAGGAAGGCCGGGCCCACCAGGTCCAGCGGGACCATCAGGATCGAAAGGGGATCGCGGTGAGCAAGGCCTGGTCGGTCCGATTGGACGTGACGGATTGCCGGGACAGCGTGGTTTAGCAGGAGCCCCCGGACCAGTGGGACCACCAGGAGAAGATGGCGACAAGGGAGACATGGGACCACCGGGAGAGAAAGGCTTCAAGGGAGCTCAAGGTGAAGCGGTAAGTCCGATGAAGGCGATGGAAGAATCGAGAAATTAGGAACGGTATTGTGGTTGTCGAACGTTCGAGAAAAGTTCACTTGAATATAATTTTTTTATGGTTTACGTTTTCGAAAAATTCACTCGAATCATCGAGGATGATCATCACATAGTGGTTTTCAAACGGTGAATTCGAGTTGATTAATAACCCAGAGTTACAGAAAAACACATGCGCACTCGTTGAGGTAAACTAGAAGAATTATCTATTAAATTTCTATCGCAACTATGTGTTATTGGTAACTACGCTAGTATTGCCCACAGCTACCGTAGCTTAGTAACAGACAAAACATATCTGTACTGAGGTGGAGATGCCAATGTCAAATACGCTTCAGGTGGCAAATCTTCTGAGACTAGCTTCTGCACAAAACAATGTGATAAATTCTAACATGTTTTTTTTAAAAAGTAAAACAATTTTAATCCCAAATGTTGTTCATTCTCAACAACATCACCGTAACTGCCGGCTGATGCGATGCCAGGGATGCATGCCTCTCTCTCTTGTTCGTCACTACAACAAAGTTATGTTAAACTAACTTTCATTCTTTTTAAGGTTTTAGCTTTTGAGCCACGCGATCTGAAAGCAGCAATGGCATGGCATTGAATTGGAGTTGTCGAACGTTCGAAAATCGCAGTAGATATCCTTGCGACCAGGTTACTGACATGACCTATTTTCAATCTCTCTAGGGACCAGTTGGATCCCCTGGATCTCAAGGTAGCCGCGGTGAGCCGGGTGCAGTTGGAGCTCAGGGCGAAAAAGGGCCACCGGGCGAGATGGGACGCAATGGACCGAAGGGAGAGGATGGCCCAACAGGACTGCCCGGATCACCGGGCCCAGCTGGACCACAAGGAATGCCCGGTCCGTCTGGCATGAAGGGTGATCGTGGTGATGATGGTCCAGTTGGGCCAGTAGGACCGGCCGGTCCGCCTGGGGAACCAGGTCGTCGAGGACCACGAGGTGCGGAAGGAAGTCCTGGGGCGGCGGGATCACCGGGACCACAGGGAATAGCCGGCGAAGCAGGTCCACAAGGGCCACCGGGACCAATCGGACCGGAAGGCAAGGAAGGCGAGAAGGGTGCCATCGGACCGAAAGGTGAAGAAGGCAAATCCGGTGTTCCGGGACCACCCGGTAAGCGTGGCCTGCCAGGACCGGAAGGAGCGAAGGGTGTCGCTGGTCCACCCGGATTCCCGGGCAGTCCAGGTGAGCCGGGACTGGTCGGACCGAAGGGAGAGATCGGGAAGGATGGTGACGATGGGAAGCAGGGAGAACCAGGAACACCGGGAGAAATCGGACCACCGGGACCGCCGGGTGAATTGGGACCTCCTGGGAAGGTTGGCCCGGAAGGTCCAGCCGGAGCACAAGGTACGACCGGTGTGGCTGGTGAGAAGGGTGACCGTGGACTGCCTGGACCTCAGGGCAACATCGGTCTTACCGGTCCACAGGGAATGCCGGGCACGCAGGGATCACCGGGATTGCGAGGATCTCCTGGACCATCGGTAAGTTAGCTGGCTGGAACTCCTGGAATGCATAAGATTGTCTTCGATTAATCGACAATGAATTACAGGGAGAAATCGGCCCCGTCGGTAAACCTGGTGATGCGGGAGCTCCTGGCAAGGCCGGAGAAGTTGGCGCCAAAGGTCCTAAAGGTGATCGTGGTCGCCGCGGAGTGAAAGGACATCGGGGCGAACTTGGCCTCGTCGGACTGAAGGGTGACGCTGGTGAGAAAGGCGACAAAGGTATCCGCGGTACTCCCGGTTCGGAAGGATCGAAAGGCGAACTAGGACCGCTGGGTCCGCTCGGACCGAAGGGTAACGATGGCCCTCAAGGACCTCCCGGGCACGATGGCCCGACGGGTCCGAAGGGAACGGATGGTGTGGCCGGATTGCGAGGCGATCCGGGACCACCTGGTCCACCTGGCCCACCAGGACCACCGGCCGATGGACCACTCATCCCACCGGAGCTTCTATTCCGCATGAACGAGTTCACGCTTACGAAGGGCGAGGATCGAATGAAGCGTGACGCTGGAGACGGTCCCGATGGTGAGCTGGACAATGAGCTGGACGATTTCGACGAGGAACTGCTTAAAGTGGAACCAAGGAAGAAGAAAAAGAAGAAGTCCAAAGCCAAATCATCCGATCTTGGGCCCAAGTACATGGATATGTACAGCTCGATCTACTCGATGCGCCAGGAGCTGGACCGGATCCGTAAACCGGTCGGTACGCGCGAGAATCCGGCCAGGACGTGTCGCGATCTGCACTACGGACATCCTCAGTTCAAGGATGGTAAGTTCCAGAGGGGAAATCGACGACAGATGTTCTCTACTAATCCCACTGCGTACATCCGATTGGTAGGTTGGTACTGGATTGATCCGAACCTTGGAATGGGCGATGATGCGGTGTACGTGTTCTGCAACATGACATCGGCCGGTGAGACGTGCGTCTTCCCCGACATCCACAGCTCGCAGATGCCAACGATACCGTGGCGCAAGGAGAACGACAAAACGGATTGGTACTCTAACTTACGAGGAGGATTTAGGGTATGTTGCAGTTCTGTCTAAAATGGGATTCCGCTGCTCTAACGGATGTACCATCTGGCCGTTTCAGATATCCTACGAAACCGTGGGCACCGTGCAGATGACATTCCTGCGGCTGCTCTCACAGGAGGCGCACCAGAACTTTACCTACGCCTGCATGAACAGTGTGGCATGGTACAGTACGAAGGACGAGAGCCACGACAATGCGCTGAGGTTCTTGGGTGAAAATGAGATCGACATTGGGTACGATCAGTCCAAGATCAAGCCGACGGTGCTGGTCGATGGTTGTAAGACGGGTCGCAGCAAGAGCGAGACAGTGTTCGAGGTGCGCACGGCCAAGCTGCAGTACCTGCCCATCATCGATTTCTATCCGGTCGACTACGGGCAACCGAATCAAGCGTTCGGCTTCCAGGTTGGACCGGTGTGTTTCAAATAGTTTTAGATCTGGCAATGAAATGGTTGTCAAGAATTTAGTCGAAGTTAATATTTAATGAAGAAAACACATACACACACACACACGAACTAGCACACACATACGAATGCGCGTTAAAAAACTAAGGTTAGCATAAGAGAATAAAACCCAGGTTAAGGCACGAAGCAGCAAGGGAAGCTACACTTTAGGCTTAGGCATAACGAAGGCAAAGAGAGTGACCATCCACTCACAGCCACGGGACTGAGCACATCCGTTAGTCAGGAGAGGAATCGAACGAACACCCTTATTTGTTGTAAACTTTTCTTAGTTTTGTACATAACGAGGTTCATTGGGAAGGATTATTGCGAATACTTAAAAAGGTAGTACATGTTGGAGCTACGTACACATACATACATGCACGCACACACACACAGAAAAGGCGCAAACTCACAAAGCGCTCACCATTAGAAGCGTGTTCAAGGGAATGATCAACACAGAGGCACAGATAATGGGAATCATTGTAAATTGTCAAGATTATCGTTTGTTGTTGAGATTAAAGTTAGACATGAAATTGAAAGACGTACTATTGGTACTGTGGTTTACGATGATGTACTGGCTCAATCAGCAGAAGTACTAATTCAATTGAAGCAGCACCGATAATGCTTTGGGTATTTCTGTACAGATATTTTCTGCAGTTTTAACTTAATATTCACAATTGAGATTTTTCATTTTACTTCTAGCTACCGTAGTTTAGGCCTGTAAAGGCTCTATTTCCGATGCTCCGTTCACAGTTTAAGGATTTGGAAGAACTTTCGTACTAAAAGCCTCATCCACGGCCGTTGTTCTAAATCCGGATGCCCGGAAAGTGTGTCCTTGCTATCATCAGTAATTTTATGGCGTCCTTGGCTCATTCAGTCCTGTTTAGACAAATCGCAAACAAGGCCGTGAGAAACCATAAACCGTGTTGCTCTGCAATACATACATTCTCTTGAACTATGGATGAAACAGAATCACAAAGTCGATTTTCAAACAAAACGAGCTCTTATTTCAGCAAACTTATAAACGTGCCTGGAGATTTTGTACAAATTCCAGTGTTGTATCACGGTTTGCACTGCGCCTGTGCGCTGCTGTTTCGCTTTGTCTAAACAGGGCTTTCGAATCAACGTAGACCGTGTCCGTTGCCGCGGTTCAAAAAAGGGGCTAGTGAAAAACTAATTTGAACAATCTAGTTTGCTTCGCTTCGGAGAATGGGTTCGTTGCTAAAGATCTCGAATTGCCTTCGCGCTCACAGCCGTGGTTATCGACTGGTATCATCGGTGAGTTTATGTAGGAAGTGCGTAAAATAGCGTAATCTTCTTGAGCATGTCATCATCTTTCGTGTGTGCAGAAATCGTCGTTCCTCTTTTTCCATAGACCCATTCACGACTCTCTGTCTTCGTTGTAGCGTACCAAGTTATCGAACGCCGAACAGTTTCAAACTGCGCTGTTAAATGTTTCGCCAACGGAAGTGACTCGACTCGATAATGGTTTGCGTGTGGCAAGTGAAAACTGTGGCTCTGAAACGGCTACCGTCGGATTATGGATTGATACGGGATCACGATGGGAAAGCGAAGCGAACAACGGGGTGGCTCATTTCCTCGAACACATGGCATTTAAGGGAACGACCAAACGGTCGAAAACAGAACTCGAACTGGAGATCGAGAACAAGGGCGCACACCTGAACGCATACACGTCACGTGAGCAAACTACCTTCTATGCCAAGTGTCTCTCGAAGGATGTGCCACAAATGGTTGAGATACTGGCCGATATCATCCAGAACCCGACGCTAGCTGAGGCCGACATCGAGCACGAACGAGCGGTGATACTGCGCGAGATGCAGGAAGTGGAGAGCAACCTAAAAGAGGTCACATTTGATCATCTGCACGCCACTGCTTACCAGGGCACACCGCTCGGTAACAGCATCCTCGGTCCGACCAGGAACATCGAATCGATTAGTAAGACCGATCTTCGGCAGTACATGGAGGCGCATTATAGGGCACCGCGTGTTGTACTGGCCGCTGCCGGAGGAGTCCAGCATGATGAGTTGGTGCAGTTGGCCGAGCAACAATTTCGCGGACTCAGCTCTGAGATCGGTGGTGACGTTACCACGTTAAGTCCTTGCCGATTCACTGGATCGGAGGTGCGCGTGCGAGATGACTCGCTTCCGCTTGCACATGTTGCAATCGCTGTTGAAGGATGCGGTTGGACGAATGCAGACAGTACGCCCATGTTGGTGGCGAACACGCTGATCGGAATGTGGGACCGTTCGCAGGCTGGTGGAGCTAACAATGCGTCAACGCTGGCCGTTGCGGCCACCGTGGGTAACCTATGCCACAGTTACCAATCGTTTTACACGTGCTACAAGGATACTGGCTTGTGGGGTATCTACTTCGTTTGTGATCCACTTCAGTGCGAAGATATGCTGTTTAACGTACAGAACGAGTGGATGCGCCTCTGCACGATGATAACCGAGAGTGAGGTGGAGCGTGCCAAAAAACAGCTGAAAACGCAAACGTTACTTCTACTCGATGGTACTACGTCAATCTGCGAGGATATAGGACGGCAGATGCTGTCTTGTAATCGTCGCATTCCACTGCATGAATTCGAGCACCGAGTCGACGTAAGTTCAGTTTTGCTGGAGATCTGGAGTCTAATTGCAGTGTGTACTGTGTTAATTTTTTCTGTCTTTTTTTGTTTATAGAGAGTGACGGCGCAGAATGTGCGCGATGTGGCGATGAAGTACATATTCGATCGCTGTCCAGCCGTTGCTGCCGTCGGACCGGTAGAGAACTTACCCGACTATATGCGCATACGATCGTCGATGTACTGGGCACGAGTTTAAATTTTTTCATCCGTAGCTGTGGATCACATCAGCACCGATCACCTACTACTATGGGACTCTAGAAACCATGGCTAAATACGAATGCGAATAAAGCAAGGCAGACGTGCACGTTTTCATTCCATTTCTCGGAGCAATAAGTTTCGATAAGTTTCGGATGGATTGGGTTCACTTTCATTCGAGTCGCTGTAAGCAGGTGGTCTTAGTTTGATTTTACTTTTTAATATTGTTATGATTTGATTTCTATCATTGAGCCTCCAAGTGTATTCATTTGTTTTGTTGCGGTTTTTGTTCTATCCTTTGTTTCATTTCGCGAGCGCGCGCGCGCGCACCATGCACTGATAACGCACGTTCCCTTCAATGCTTTTGCCTCAACGCGAGGCTTACCTCAGTCAATGTGTTAGCGCAAAACGAACGAATTGTCCGAACGGATTCTAAACGGGCACACTATACCATCTGTAGGATGGTATTTGTTTGATTTTGCGCTTTCAAAGTTGAAGTGAATGATGGAATAGTAGAAGTGATAACTGAGTGGGGCAGGGGGGCATTGGATAATTTCGTTTTCTTTGTTTTACCATTTAAACTTCGCTACATTGAAATTCTAACTAACATACGCACGCCCCGGTCGGGAATGGTTTTGCTAAAAAAAAACTGCTAAAAATGATTGATACATGCCTATAACGCTGACAAGGGTTTTCTGCTATTTGAAATGTGTTCTGGTTTGTTTGGTTTACTTAAACTGCGCATTGAATTTCCCATTCCCTAAATTGGTTTATTCTTGATGTCGTACTGCTACTAACCACTACGCACTCCATCATTCGCTTCTCTATAAGGTCTTCGTTTTTTTTTTCTTATTTTTGATGGAAAATCACAAACAAGCAACCCACACAGTGTCAAATTGTGTGCTTCGCGTGCGCGCGATCATTCTCTAGATCACCTTTCCCTCTCCTCCGTTCTTTATATGCGCATCTTCGATTCGGCATACAACAGAAGCACATGGACACGTGCGCTCAAGCAGTTTCTGGCTGGCTGATGCGATCTTAACGACCTATTAACAACTTGTTGTTGGTGCTTCTTTACAATTTTACATTGCAGTATATCCCTTGCTTTCTTATGCGTGCGTATCTGGCTGGGTATTTTTCACACTCTTATTATCAGCTTTCAAACCACACAATAGGCTACAAACCGGTCGGAACGACGAATCTAACACAAGAAAATTGTTAAACAATACTTCAAAATCGCATGGACGTGAACACTTACACTTAGAAAATCATACTGCTAGTTCACATACAGATATCGAAAAGTGCCGCAGCGAAGGAGCTTAATATGTCCGGATGTGTGAAACACAGAGAGGCACTACTATCCCTGCGGTGAGGGATCGTGCTAGCGCGCCGAACGGCATGATAGAATGAAGAGTACAGAACTAAACAAATTTGATTTGCTTTTGCTTTCTTGCTTGTTTACAAATTTTACGTTAACTGGAACGAACTAAAACGTAATAATAACTCTAGTAATCATAATAATACCGCTCTACTTCACTCACGTTCGCTCCTGCATATACAAAGTTTGTTCTCATTTTGAAGCTGCTGTACAGAGAGGCAAACGAGCCTACCAGTAGGGCCGTGCCACTTATTTATCACTTCCATCAGAATCAATCTGGTGTTAATTCTGTATGTCCCATTTCGCCGACAACTCACTTGCAGTGATTTGACCCCCGTCTCTGCCTCTCTTCTTCTCTCACTACGGCCATCGCTTCGTTTTCCTTCTCGTCAATGCAGTCACGACAATTCGTTACTTCATTCTACCAAAGGTTACTGGATTAGTTTCGCACACGCAAGCTTGCGGTGGAAAATATTGCTTCCGTTTCCCTTGTACCACCACACGCGCACTCATACTAACACGCACTCGCAGAGGTGAACAACGATATGAACGCTTTACTATTTTCTTCAGAAAACAGACCTAATGCGACGCGGACATTGCCTCTCGCATCACTAAGGCTGTTGCCCACCTCACACGTTATGCAAAAGGTTGGGGGGCACCAGAAATATGACTACCAAAAAACCTCCTAACTATAAATCCATAAAAAGTATCACCAAGCGCTGCGCCAGGATGTGCAAGAAGGGGAAATGAAAATTATTTTTAAAAAATAATAATAATAACTGTAACCCGTTAAAGTTTATCACAACATATGATGGCGTATGGTATGTCCCACGTTCGTTCTGAAGCCTTGCGCAGCTTTTGGGTGGTAATGGTGATAAGAGGGAGAACGTCGTGAGTGTGACTCTAGGAAGCAATTGCGCCCACTTAGCGCGCATAGCATAATTTTCCTCGCAATAAACAGTGAACCGATTGAGTAGTACGTAAAGGGCGCCCTGAATAGTTGATCAATTGCTTTCCGTTTTGCTTAAAAGTTCAACAAAGAAGCACAGATTCGCAACGGAAGCGTACCCCCACAGACAAACACACAAACACGCACGCACGCACACACACTCACACACACACGCACGCAACACACGTACATAGAATCGTAGAATCACATGATCACAATACTATCCTCTCAATACGGCGCATCGTATGCTCATTAGCTGCACATGGTTGAACATGGCCAGTGTGTTTTGGCCATTCGGCACGAGTACCGCTTGTTAGCAGCAAATGAAGGAAACGAAAAAGATTTAAAACGAGATGGTCACACTTGTCTTCTTCGGTGCACCGGCAGCACCGGCTTCTAGAGTGTGTGCGGTCATTCCACGACAGCAGTAGCAGTAGGATCGTAATGGTGCTTGCACGCCAATGGCATTATTTCGTCGGCAGAAGAACGATGCCACCGCCTTTCAGTAGTAGCTGGCTTGTAACCGATGCCAACGTCATCGTCACTGCAGCAGACATGGTCACTACCAGATCGACGGTCGGCATTGACGTCGCGATCGACACCAGCGCCGTTTGCTACTGTTGCTACTATCTTGGATTTTCCATAACCACCTGCTTGAATGCTCCGGCCGGCATTCGCGAGCGCACCTCGTGGCTGCCAACCATCGTCGTACCATCGCTACTGATGTACAGCGCTAGTCCGGTGGGATCTAAAAGGAGGATTAAAACAGTTAGCATCGTGCTTTTAGGGTGCCCTTGCACAGTGGTTGGTCACTTACTTTTCTCATCTTCTATGTGTTCTAGTTTGGTGTTTTTCAGTAGCTCATCGATTATCAGCCCCGTGTTGACGCGCGTGCCCTCGACACGGCCCGAAAGCGTCGGTCCCGTGCCGTTGTCTCCGTCCAGTCCGGCACCCTTTTTCCGTCGTTCCACTGCCGACTTCATGCGATCCAGTGAGCCGGTTTCACTCATTGGAATTGAGCTAGAGCTGGGATTTCTTAACATGGACACCGCGCGATCATGATGCACCGCGTTTCGTTTAAGGTTTGAGGTTCACCGTTGATGAAGGCGGAAAGGTGTGATATAAGTCACAAAACGAAAAAAAAAACACAGGACCGGAGAAGGAAGAGAAAGATAAATGAGGGAAAAGTATGTTATCAGTTAAGGTGCTTCGAAGATCGTGTCTGCATTCAATTCGAATACTGCAAAAACCAACAACGTTAACGGATTTTTACTGTAAACAACGGGACGAAATAGCAAACATTACTGCAACACAATTCACACAACGTGCGCGCCACGGATAAAATATCCCCATTGCCTGGTTCGCAGGTGGGATTTCGATTGGCAAAAGGGAATCCGGATGGTTTACAACAATATACAACTTCGAATAGAAACGAAAAACTGGCTTTTGGTGTAACATTCCGGTATAATACTACTAGACTAGTGAAACAAAACAGAGCAGCTACTTCAAAACATACATGGCACACAAAAAATTGAAAAGCCCCTCTCAATGCAGAGCAGGCAAAACAAAACGAAGAGAGGAAAAAATGTAGAAAAAAAAAACAAATTTGACAAGAAATTAAAATTATTTGTAAAACAAATCACTCCAAAAAGGTAAAAGCTCCAACTAAAGTTGATCCAAAGCCGTAACTAACACCGAAACACTAAAAGAAGCGATTAATCCAAGCAGTCGTTAATGATAACCGGTCAGAATGAATCTGCTGAAAGTAAAGTAATTTCTTAGCAACGGTTAGCTAATCGGCGACGGTTTTCAATTCGATTTACACATTTCTACACAGCCAATAAGGTCGTCGATAGTAACAATAGCCTACTGCAAAACAGCGCTTACAATTGCACAAGAAGGACTAAAGACAAACCAACCAAACCACCAACCCATTATTAACCGTAACCAACAAATTGTATAAATTTTTCAAAAGGAAATAGGAAAGGCGAAAAGTAAGAAACAATTTGCCTAACCGTAGATAGCAAAACCAAGGAAAACTAGCCAAAGAGAGCCAAGGGAAAGCGAGCTTGCCAAACAAACGGGTAGGGCTAGAAGCATAAGCATAATACATGAGCATAGAAGGAAAAGATGTCAGTAAACACAAACATGTTAGCACTGGGACGTCGGATCGCAAGCGAAGATGGTAGATTGAGAGATGATGATGGGTTGTTAGTTGTGGTGCCATTGTTGAGCAGCATCGACTCGCAGTAACCGGACGATGACGGTGACGACGAAGCGGTAGCAGCCGCTGCTGCCATCGTTGCCGAGGTCGCCGGCCCAACACCCGCCGGTTCCACCACGCACAACGGTGTACTGTGGCTGGTAGCAACGCTACCACCGGGAAGCCCGCCCGTCGCCGATAGGCCACCGGTGCTTACATCGATGCGACCACCGCTACCGATCGCATCGATATAATCACCAGGGACGGATACAACCGTGCCTCCGGATATGCTGGTGGTGTTGGTGCTAGCGGCAGCAGTGGCGGCAGCAGCGGCGATGCTGGTACTGGAACCGATTCCAGTCCCACCGCTCGGCCCCCCTCCTGGCCCGCCACCAACCGACGATGGACTGATGGCGCTCGAGCCGGGCGACGACGTACCGCCGGCACCGGATGTTGTTGATGTCGAGGTGACTAGCGTTAGTGAGGTTAGTTGGCGAGTGCTACCGTCCAGCAAGCGCCTGTGCAGGCCACAAATGTTCCTAAGAATTAGCGGGAAGGTAGTTGGTAATATACGGATCATTAACGAACACTCGGACGGACAATTAGCAGAAAACGGACGGTACCGGGAGGAGGAAGTAAAGATTCTGAAGAAACTGCTACGCAATTACACAATACGGATAAAGATAAGAGGTACGGATCTACGGGGAAGAAACACCGTTTGGAGATCGAGATCATCGAGGAACAGCGATTCAGAGAAAGCCGATAGCAACTAGACCAAGCCGCTGCGAGTTGACGTGACGCGAGTGAAGGAAGCGGCGCAGAAGATAGGCGAGTGAAGGAGAAAATCCTCGTGACAATCGCAGGTGTGTTCAGGATGGGGAAGTGAAACTCTGTGTACTAATCTAGTGTGCCTAGGTATCAAACCAAACTGTTGTTGTCGGTCTTCGTTGCATTTTATATCACCGTTCGAGGAACAAGGAGTCGAGAAGGATTCACGCAAACCGTTCTATGGAGGATGTGTGTTAACCCTTTTCAGTTTCTTGAATGTACAATCTTGTGTTAATTCACACACGTACACACTTCTACTTGTAAGTGCAACACACAAAGAAAACCCCTCTGTTACTCCATTCCCTTTTTACCATCGTGCTAAAACCGCATACTGTGTACTTTATGGAACTTCTTTTGTTGTGCATAATGGACAAAATGGTATAGCGTGTATTGTTCGTTTCAAAATCAATTAGCCTACCAAGAGCGAGTGTGATTGTCTTGCCCTACACACTACACAATCTAAAAGCACTGAAGTGGTTGTGTGTGCATGTTCTAGCTTCAATTGTTCAATGCACTTTTAGTAGTGTTAGCTACTTTCGTCGATTCGCACTACACAACTCTCAAAGCCACTGTCGGTGTGCCGGGTGTGTCGTTGTTTCTCAAAACAAACAGGTGATTAATTATTCTTCCTCTAAACTGTTGCTCATCATACAAACGATTTTCAACCAACACAACAACAACAACAACAAAGATAGAAAGAGATACAAACAAATTTGATTTGAAAAGTGGGATAGAAAAACAAATGCTTCTGTCCATATTTGCTGCTAGCGCAGGTACTTGGTTTCTTACTTTAACACCGTCGCACTGGTAGCAGTGTTGGTGGTGGTGGTTGTGGTGTTGGTAGAAGTAGATGTAGTAGTAGAATTGGAAGTATGGCTAGAGTTACTACTACTAGTACTAGCAGTAGTAATAGTAGTAGTACTAGTGGTAGTAGTACTAGTAGTAGAGGCGGTAGTAGAAGTGGTGGCAGACCTGTGACAATCGTTTGTCGATTGGTTTGTCGATGGTCTTTTAATGATCAACTTTAGCACCACGCGCACTACCGAGCGGAATCTAGAAGACGGAATCGCACGAAGAAAAAGAGAAAAGAGAAGGAAAGAGAAAGAGAGATAAAAAGAAAGAAAACGATAGAGAACATTTTTGGGAAATTAAACCGGGCGCCAATCCAATCCGGTGTGCTCGCCAATCCGTGAAGAGACCGAATACTGCCCGGGGCTGGGGAAGGCTGCCGTTTTGCAGCGATTGTTAAACAAACAAACATACACGCGAACAGTGGTAGTAACAGAGCTTTCAGCAAACAATTACGCGAAACGCGCCGGCATCATATTTGATTATTGCATCATCGCGGGGAAAATGGATATAAGAATGGTTAACCGAAAACAACAAAAACAACACCAACATAAAGTAACCGAAACATTTAAACATAAACATTTAAACCGAAACATAAAACACAAAACAGACGACCAGAACAACCGTTAATAAAATGGCAACCACGAACACGAACAAGCACCGGAGTGCGATGAAAGCCTTTTTGCAGGAGGAGGGAGATCACCATTTTTCTTTGTAATTTTAAACTGTGATGAACGATGTGCTCTGCGACGTGTGTCACATGTTTCATTGCGTTGGATTCCGTTGGTAGCGAATCTTCTGTATGTACAACGAATTGCTGTCTCAATTGAGGGGTTGGATGAGACAGAGTGAACCCTTTGTCTATCATTTAAAAATCTAAAACGCAATGATTCTATGGCAGTCTAAATAAATGTACATTCCCTGTTACACATTGCAACGATGATCCTAAGAATGTTCTACTGACACATTTTAACCAGGAGATCGGAGCAGATCATTCAATGGAGGCGCCTGGTAGCGAAACACTGGGCGCCTCCATCTTGTGTTTGAAGTCTTTTGCTGTTTTTTGTGTACTGTACAGATCTCTTTATGCCGGAATTACTGATCTCTCTATTCTACATCATAGACACACGTCTTTTGAATACAAACCAACAAAGAAAAGGGTTGATCAGGAGCACTAGGCGCATCCTAAGGCAGTATCGTCTGATGTTTGATTATAGAGTGGCTGCTCTCATTGTTTCACCCAGCACCACACTCTCGCTTAATCGAATACACCACACGCACAACATACAGACGATCTATGATCACAACAACAAAGATGCATTATGTAGGCGTCACGGAGGACTGCCCTGTGATTGCCGCGTCTCCGTAGCGCGTTTTCGTGACGTCGGTCTCTTGCGAGTCATATCCACAACGCGAGGCAGCAGGAGCTCACGGGAGTGTGTGTGTGTGCGAGAGAAGAGAATGGTAGAACGAGACACAGCGAGAGGCGTTTTGCGTTGAAGATGAGAGTAGATAGTGACTTTGGGGTATTACCTATGGAAGACACGATTTCCGGACGCGGCTGGTTGAATGGCCGTCGCGGTCACGGGCACCGCTTTCGTCACTGCCGTCGCCGCCACCGAACCTGCGGTCGACCCTTTCGCGCCGGATGTCTTGGTGTTGGTGCCCGCGGTACCTCCCTTCATAGTGACACCGGCACCCTCAAGCTTTGAAACGGCGGCCGTCACTTTGCTACTGCTGATCGCCAGGTTTGCAGCACCGTTCGGGGACGTTTTCAGACCGAGCGGAAAGTTGTTGTACGAGGAACGATGCTTGAGCGATTCCAGGTTCGCCGACGATGACTTCCCGATCGGATAGTTGCGGGCAATGTTGTAGAAGTTGCTATCGGACTGCCGGAAGTAGCCACCACCCCCACTACCACCACCGATGGGCAGCTGCTGGACGGAGGCGGATGAACAGTTGGCTAGCGAGAGTGCCGCACCACCGATCGGGATCGTCCCGTCGGGACTCAAGCCACCGATTGGTGCACTCTTGCGGAAGTTTCGCTCGAATGGATTGGCCGATCGGGTGGAACCACCACGTGCCACTACTTTGGCAGCTACTGCTGAGGTCGTTGTCGTCGTTACGACGTGTTTGCTCTGTTGCGCTCTGCTCAGCACCGGCTGATCATTCTCATCAGGGCTGCTGGTGGCGCTCGTGTTGGTCGAGGCGAATCGTTTGCGGCCAATGTTGGGTGTTAGGAAGGGTACATGGTCAACCTGATCGAATCCGGCCGTCGGTATCGTACCGAGCGAACCAATCTTGGTCATATTACTGCAAGCGAGCCGCGCCATATCCGGCGACGTAACATCATCCTCGAGCCCTATGTACCGGGTGTACCCGATACCGGACCGCTTCCGGTATACGCCACCATTGAATGAGTTGCGCATCTGGAAGGGAAGGAAGCGGTTGGCCTGCTCGAAGCCGGAACCGGTGAAGGAATGGGCACCCGGTGACTGCGGTTTACCGTCCGCGTCCGGTGAGCTTCTTTCATCGGCTTCCACCTGGCGGCGCCTTCGTACCAATACGTCATCCCGCTCATCATCGACCGTCAGATCGGTAAGGGATTTCATTTTTGCAAAGCTGAACCGACGCGTTTCAAAGTCCTTCTTGAGCTTCAGCAGATCTACCGGCGTGTCGCCGAACTCACGCTCGTACGCGGACAGATTGCCCATGGATTTCATGCGGTTCAGGTTGAGCAGCCCGGGCGTACCGGGTGCCAGCACGCTCAGATCATCGGTGACCACACCTAGTGCTGCCGCCTCTAGCAGCAGGCTCGCCCGTCCCTGGTAGTCCGGTTGGTCTTCGTCTGGGAACATGCTACCCTTCGGGATGGCCAAATTGTTCATGCTCTTGATCTTGACCAGCTTCGCGAGCGGTATCTCGGCCGTTGGCGTCCCGAACTCATCGACACCCGGTTCGGTCTGGTCCTCGCTGCTGTCCGCATCCGATAGCACCGTGATGTCCGGCGTCGCGTACAGCTCGTCGCCCGAGTCCGAATTTGGCGTTTGCGGAAGGCGCAGCTTCATCAGTAACCGGTTAGCGGTGACCGTCTTCGTTGGTGTCCGATGATGGTGGTGGTGCCCACCGAATCCGGCGATGCTGCCGCTACCGCCGCTAGTGAGAAGTTGCTTATTAGCATTCACGAAACGACTCAAGCCACCGTTAACTAAGGGCTGGTGGTGGTGTGCGCTTGTGCCACTACTACTGGACGGCACCGTACTGTGCGATACCGTAATGAGCGGTTTACTATGCGGAAAGGTGGCCATGGCCGGTTGCCGGAATCTACACGAGTTTCGGTTCGTTTTTTTTTTTGGTAGGCGTGTGGGTTTAGGTGTGCGTCATCATGGCGAACAACAATTGCGTTTGTTGCGGTCATCGACGCATCGATCGATTTGAGTTTTCCGTTTTTTTCCATTTTTATCAAGCAGTAGTAAAATAATGGGCGAGGAGGGGTAGGTGTAGTCCATGTTTCATCGCATTGACATCAAAAGCGCACGCGAGAGACAGTAAGTGAAGGTAATTGAACAAACAAAAGAGAAAAAGGTGGGGAAATAAAAAGGAAAACGGTGGGAAGGAAGAAAAAAAGAGAAAAAAAAACAGAAATAAAACAAAGGAATACAAAAGGAAAGGAGAGAATCAGTTGCAAATGTCTCCATCTATTGCAATAGTCGGTTATCAGAGTGGAAAAGGGGAGCGAGATGGTATAGTGTCGGAAAGCTGCAATAAGGATTCACTAGCGTCTAGAGCGTTCGAGCGTTATACCGCTACACGTACATTCCAACTACAGTTCTAGCTAGTAGCCTAGTCTACCCTAAGGCTAATAGAGAGGATCATTTGGGATCTTCGCGATCGCGAATTGTAAGCAAACCCACACACCACACCACGCGGCTCGCACGGCACAGACATTCGCGAGCTGTTTAGTGATGAGGTGACAAGTTAACAAATACTAGGAGGCGACTTGCTGTAGAGAGATGATACTAAAGCACACCCATCTATCTGGACCTTCGATTCGGAAGAAGAGCAATCTTGGGCTCTTGCTTTGTTTCTTTTTCAGGGAATGTTGTTATTGCACGATGTTAGTTTAATGTATTAGTTAGTCTCATATTATTAGTTGGTGTATAAAGAAGATTTCTTATAAACCGTTGTTTGTTAGTCAACTATTCGCTAGTGTAGGTTAAATTATACACAGCATTGTGTTAGTACAGTTGCTGGATGCCAGAGTTAGAGAAGTAGAGGAATGTAACGATGTTTGCCTAGCGAAAGCAGACAACTCAGAATAGTTGATCAACCAGTAGCTCCTCTTCAACCATCACTTAAGATGACAGAAATCGAAGAATACAATTTAGCACCAAATTTCTAGCATGAAAACACGCGAAAACCGGAAAAGCTCCGATGGTGATTGGTTGAATTTCAACAGAGTAACGAGAAGGAGGAGAAGAAAGAAAACTAACAAATGTATAGAGCGAGCGCAAAGAGGGTAAGCAACAGGTTTGATTTTTTTTAATGGAAACGTCAAAC
>NC_064874.1:83276152-83321152 GCF_943734745.1 Anopheles darlingi | reverse complement strand
TAAGGCCATCAGAGATAGAATCTGCATTTCCGTGTCACTTCCAAGGCCAGCGGCGGTCGCGCTATCGATCTGTAACCAGCTTGGACCAGCTATAGAGTACTACGGAATGCATTACAGAAAGAAATCACAAAACAAAACACACACACACACACATACATAATTGAAGACAATATACACTACCTCTCCTCTTCCCTCGAGCTGCCTGCGCGACCGTTGGAGACCGCCCACTACCCACCGTCGCCATTGAGGTTGATACTACTGAATTGGATTTCCATTTCCATTGTAACAGTAGTACCAGTCCAGTGGAAACAGATTAAAAGCCATTTGCTCTAGACGCAATGATCCCGAGACAACTGATACATACACAAAATGCAATTAGTTTGGTCATTCCCTTGCGCCTGTGCCCACACCACCAGCACACAGCCGACGGAGACCATACAAATGCAACCGAGAGCGCAGCGCGCGGCAGATTATCGAATCAATCCCGCGTGGATCGATCGATTGTTGTGTCCACGGGATGAAACATGAAAGCTTAGTAGGTGACGGTGGCAAATGAAAGCAAACGTCTCTAGTAAGCTGCGCCGCGCAAGAATGTAGTTGTTGCTTCGGTTTTCGTTGCGAAAGCAAGTCACGTTGTTGAGCGCGTTCCATGCGAAAAAAAAAGCCCCGGAAGAGGACCCCAAATCGGAAACGCACACCCATCACGAGATTGGTGCGAAAGTGAAATTGGCAAGTATCCATAACTCGCGAACACGTACGTGCCCATGCAGTGGTCTGGAGAGCCGAGTACCGGAAAAACAGTATCCATAACGTAGGCAATAACAGACGGGCGCGCAGCTTGGTATTCGCACCATTCCATTGGACCTTTCGTTTCGAGGGTAAATGATTAGTGTGTGCATTAAGCATAAACATTACACAGCGGCTAGCGTGCTCTGTGGAAGGCTGCACATTAGTAATTGATGCCTATTGAACCGTCCGTAACCGGTCCGTGGTTACAACGAACATGATCGCGTGTGTTTGCAATTCGTTGACAGAACGCGCGCCCCGCCGTCGGTGGTCGCATTTCCGTTTCATTCTGAGCCGCACCAACCCAACCAACGAACTGCCTTTTGACCTCAGCCGCACAATTGGTTTGTCACGTTTGCTTGGATGCCACGCCGGCGACGGCTACTAACTTTGGTTCATAATTTTCCCGGGATGTTGTTTTTTTTCACCAGCAAAGCAGGGGAAGGGGAAAATCCATAAATCACTTTCGAGTCGATTTGTGTTGAAACATAATTTGCCCGCACACACACAGAATGTGAAAAATCGAATAAAATGCTGCCATCGTTCCGTCGCCGAGCAGGTGACCGCGAGGCGTGACCCTAGCCCGTGCCTGCCAGGCGGGGGGAAAAAGAAAGGAAAAACATTCCTCACTCCTCTCCTTTCGGGGAGGAGCAAAAAGGGTAGCGGAGCGTATCGAGGGATTAGCAGCAGTTTGGTTGTTCGCGTCCGGCGCTCTGCTGCTACCACCAGAGAGCGGTGATACCGGGTGATACGGTCAGTGACTTTTGTGTGTTTGTGTGAGAGAGAGAGACAGGGTGCCCGGCAAGAGAGCATAATTCATAGCCCAGCGATGACGGAATAATGGACAACGGGTACGTGCGGTGCGCCGAGAGAGTGAATTGTGTTGTTTGACATTTCAAGAAAAAGGTGTTTGACATTTGTTCGACAGGCGAAACGAGAAGGGGAGCAATCCCTACTTGGATCGTACCGTGCGTGTGACGAGCGCCATGAAGGGCACACGCAAGCGACAACCAAAATTCGATTCGATCCCAATCACGCTTGAACCACCACCGGTACCGGCCAGGTGGGTAATGGCGGTGGTCGCAGTCGTTGGTCAAATGGTAATAAATCATGTTGCGGTCGGGACACGTGGGCCCAAGCGATGAGAGGGGTCCAGGCCACAACGGTTCGTACCAAACTGTGGCACGCTTCAGAACGGTACTCCCTTACTTGGACGTCATTTGCATTACTATGCATTATTGATTTCGATACATACGAACGTGTGAGCGCAAGTGAGGGTAAGGGCAAATTTATGGGGGACATAATTAATTCCAATTTAAATTTGTTTACACACTTTTTTACCAACCAAATCCGGCGAGTACATCAATCATTGCGATTGAACAGATGTTTGTGCCGAGCGGCACACGAAGCATAAAATACAACCAAACAACAGCTGGCGATTTTAGAAATTAAATGCGTTGCCGGTGCCCTCCTCAGGTTTAATTACGGTCCACCGGGAGTGGTGTGGGTCATGCTAGCGGACATTACAGGCCCATTAGCGTCGCTTATTGCTTGCTGCTGCTGCTGCTGATGCTACCCAAGCCTCCCCCTCCTCCTGATCTGCTCGTTCTCGTCAAGCAGCTAATTAATGAGAAAAGTTAGTCTGCCGGCCAGCGATGAGTGATGTCACAGAAGAAGATGATAAAAAAAACAGGAAAAAGGTAAGAAAAATCCGTCACTTGTCGCCCGCGTCCGCCAACTTGCCTCTGCATCATCCATCATCCATCATCCATTTTCTCCAGAAGAGGTAGTAAAAGTAGCAGCCCGTGAGCGAGCAACCAGCGACCACAACGCACATACCGTAACTTCGATGCCGGGTAGGATTCATTTGAGGATATCCCCAAACCCAGTAACTCTTCATTCAATCATCATTAGGATCATGTTTCGGGAACGGTAAAAATAAACATCTCCCCAGTTGGCGAGGAAGGGTGCACCTCGAAGGCGGATCGTCGAAGCAACGGGATGAGATGACGTCGGCGCTATCGGCAGGCGCTGCCCAATCAGTCCACCCAAAAGAATCCGACAGTATTGCACACACCAGAGTACATACAAATGTGTCATCGCAGTTCAAGAAATCGAATCTTAGGAGCATGACTCATTGTTAGTCGAAAGACGGCGCGTTGTAGTTTGCTTTGCAAACGAGAAATACCTTCTTTTTAGCGCTTGATCGCCACCACAGCGCACAGCAGCAACAACAATCGATAACATCCTACACACTCCGCGTCGTGTCGTGTGCGAGTCCGTTTTTTTTTTGTTTATAAATTATGCGACGTATAAATTGCGACGATGCCGGTGTAATGCTACAAAAATAGGGAACGGTGAGCCATTCCTGATCGCGTGTAGTGTGTGCGCCACGAGGCGAACGCAGATGATGATGATGATGCGACAAGAAATCAATTACACAACGTGACTTTCTCAACCCCGCGAAACCTAACAACGCGGAGTGCAATGCACTTGTGGGTCTCAGCACCGGGCATTAAGGCATGCCAATCGCGGACGTCCGATCATCTGATCATCAGCAGCAGTAGCAGCTAGTGTGTACGTGGCGGCGGCGGTGCCTGCCATACGTTTCTCACATTTGCATATCTACTTCACAGAAGGGAAGCATCACCGAAGGTGCATCGAAACCCTGGGATCACCACCAACCTCCTGCCTGCTTCCAGTTCGCGAGAGCGAATCAACATTGAACTTGAAGTCGAGAGAAGAGGCCGAGGGCGTGCGCGCGTGTGGCATTGGAGGTGATGGCGGCACTGGTAGCCAGTTCTGGTCGATGATGCAATACGGTGACGTTGGACGGTCGATTCGCTTAGTCCAAAACTGGAGAGAAGCGGTTTCGCGTACAAGGGGGGGAAGCTAGCTACATTGGACCACGAGACGGACCCCGACGACGGTCCATGGTCGGCACGCTCGCGCTCGTTAGTAATGCAAAACGGCGAAGGTTACGACGGTGCGGTCTCCCCCACTTCGGCTTCTGCTTCCTGCTCAACCGGAACCGGCAGCCTTGGCAGTGCCGAAAGTGCCGAGCGTCCAAATGGCGGAATGCTACAATAGCAACAGCAGCAGCTTGAACCTCGCTAGTGTCTGTTTCGGTTGAACGGTCGAAATGTGTAGAGCATTTGTTTCATGGCCGGTACGTACTACAAGAGGGGGCATCACGTGCCGAAGGAGGGAGTAATTGGCACTTTCGAAACCCCGGTCACGTGGTCCGTAGAGGTGGAGGTTATCCGTATCAGTAGGTGACTGTTTCTGTGCAACAGGGAACTCGTTGGGGCTGCCAAAGAGTGAAATAACGATCCGAAGATTTATGAACTCCCCGATCTTCGCGAATGACACACGACCCTATTGTTGAATTTGGCACAACAAAGTTGTCTTAATTAGCGCCCGGCCGCACAGGCAAAGACATCGATCTTCTCGCTCTCCCCTGGAATCACTGAAACTGCCGGAAGCCGGTTTAGAGGGAAGGCCAAAAGGCCGCCATCACGTTGCCCCATCGGTGGAGGTCATTTTCCTTGACACCTTCTAAGCCAGTCACGGAATGCAAAATGCATCGAACATTCATGAGCACGATGAGCGTGATAGTGGTGCTGATGCGGATCCGACAGAGTGCCTTGCTAATCCGAGACACCTTACGATCGGAACACCGTAACAACCCGATTCGCACCCCGTAGAGAGCTTAGCTTTATGAAGTGCTGTACCGTTGCAACCGTTTGTGGCGAAATGAAATTGAATCTCCAGATCAGTAGTAGCACTTGAAGGTAGACTGCTGACATTGATCCGCAGTTTCAGCCTTTTTTATCCATGATTTACAGCCGAAAGCCGGGGATGATGTGACACGATCGCGCTCGTAATCTATTCGAACTCGGCCTCTTCGGTGTGCAGAAAGCGTTTCGTGTAGGTCGATAAAGGACGCTAGATGGAGGGAATTGATCGCATGGAAAAGGATTGAAGTGCTTTTCTTGCCAAACACATACACACACACACAGGCGGTGTGAGAGTGTCATTCCGCGAGGTTTTACGACCGAAAAAACTGCTCGCACTGGATCTATAAACGAGAAGCGAAAAGCGAAATCGTAACCAATAGGCTGTGGAGCTATTGCCATTCGCCAACTTTACGATGATCCTTTGAAGTGAGAAAGATAAATGGGATCCATTGAAATCCGGGGTTTAGTCGAGTTTAAACGCTTCGCCAATTTTAGAAGGTGCCAGCGGCAGTTGCAGCAGCCTAGTCCCGATTAAATTGATCGTTTAGCGGCAGTTGGCGTTGTGTTGTTGTGTTAGCATTTCTATCTATAAGGTGAGTTATCTGTGTTTACTTATTAACTCTATTAGATCCTGAGATTTTCTCTCAAATAGATTCTCCGACGTAGCGCAACCCTACAAACGGATATAGCAAGCGGCGAAAGGCCTGGAACTATCTCAGCAGATTCGCACTAGAGTACTAGCAGTCAACCGGCCAGACTCCATCCTGGTAGCCATCCTGGATAGCCAGCGAGAACGTGAATTTCAACGCTCACTGTGATGTATGAATACATGTTCCAGCGATTACTATGATTCGATTACTAAACACATTGTTTATTGATATGATAGCTTGGATTCTACCACAAATTATCCCATCAACTCCATGCTACTAGATGACATTACCCAATCCATGACGCTAGTTTCAAAGAACCAACAAAAACCGGATCGTGAATTTCATTTGACACCGATGGGACACTATTTTGAGCGTCCGAAACCCAATGCTCGCTCTGAATCTATCATTAGTCGACACGGGAGTCTGTGGATACGCTTAGGATGTCATCTCGCGGCCATTACCAACGAGAAGATCATTTGCATTATCTGGCTGTCATCGGAGAACGTGGTGTTGGCGTTGCTGCGCTCCCTTTCCCCCTATTTACTATTTTCGGTCGGTGTTGCTTCACCGATTCACATATATATTGTGGTTTTCATCTGCAATAACACTGGCTGGAAAAACCTCATCGCTCCCATAAACTGCAGAGAACCTGCGCCACATCCGCGCTGAAACCGAGAGCCCGAACACTCCGAACGCGCTTCGAGTTCCCGCGACGCACACTCGCAAGAAGCGCCGCCGCCAAGAAGTCGCGCGGTTGGACTCGACGGACTCGACGAGTGTCGGTGTAGAAGAACTGGAAACGCACGCCGCGCGCGAACACATCGGACCCTGAGACGCAATAAAACTGCGGATGATTTATGGTAACTGCTGGGCTCATTTTTCCTACCGCGCTGCCACGTCCCGTGTCCCGGCCGCGTCCGGTGCTTCGACGCGCGAAACATAAAACATCGGTACCGAAAAGGCGTAAAAAAGACCAGTGATCCAGTGTGCGGCACGTGAAGAAGTGTGAACCGACACCGACGACGACGACGACGACGACCACCAAAATCCGCAGCATCTGGTTGCGATATTCTAACTAAGCGAGCGAGCTGCCCGGCGCGAAGAATTAAGAGCCAAATGAATGCCGCTCTAGTGTGGCTTAGTTTCGCGAAGTTTCAGCGTCCATGGTTACCAGTGACGCAACAGGCCACGCAAGATTTGTGACGCTAATTCAATCTCGCTGGATCGGACCACCATCCATTCCAGGAAGCTAATTTCAGCGCATTTGTTTTTACTTCTTCGCCCATTCTGGCGGTCCGCGCTCGTGGTGGTCATCGCGATGTTGCTGCTGTTGATGACGCCAAATCACACTTTACTTAGAGCGCCGTTGTCGGTGACGCAACATGCGTCATTACGAGCGAGTGCTTGAAGTGTGCTGCTGGAGCGCCGCATTATCCGGGCATGATGATCACGAGCTCGAACGAGTAATTGACGTCCAGACGGTGTGCTAAAGTGCACACGTAAGCAGTCACCTACCTTTTTCACAGCATCAGTGCTAGCGGTCAAATGATGCGCCACTAATACGGTATTTAACGGAAGGGCGCATTGGCACATCTCGGACCATTGTGTGTTTCACTGGTCGCGGCGAAGCCACCAGAGGGGCCTTTCATTGTTGTTTACCGGGACAAACGCACCCTCATCCCGGTTCAGAGCGATCCAAACAACGGATCTCCCTGTCCACAGACGGACAGCAGATGGACGCACGCATGCGGTGTTTCACTTTCGGCGAAGGAATGTAGCTCCAGACACAGCAGCAGTAGCAGCAACAGCAACAAAAGATCGCTTTACAGCTTGGCGTGGCCCTCAAGACACACACACACACACACAAAAATGTGATGGATAAATATTGAAATAACCCATTTTTGCCGGCATTCCGGCAGCAGCTGAGAAGATACTTGCGCTCGCCGGGGCGTGAGAAGTGGATTCGGCATGCCTTCCTCCGCAACCCTTTTTTCCCCGAACTAGACCCTCCGATCTTCGGTCAATAGCACACAAGGAAAGCATAAGCAGAATGAGATGTACCGAGAATGCATGGGATGAGATGGATATGTTCCATACTGGCTCTGACCTACATTCTGTGCACTGGCGAGGAGGGAGTCTTAAGTGGAGGGAGTCGACCAAAATGGCGTAACGCGGAGCATTAAACCAGCAACTCCTCAGCTCATTGTGCAACTGGAGTTTCTTTCGTGTATCCGCGAGGGGAAAGAAACGAATTGGAAGGCAATCTCGCGACCTTCGTTCGTTTGATGACCCAGCCAGCGCCCCCAAAAAACCGGATCCACAAAAGGTCAAAATTTAATCATTATGATCCTCTTCAAATAGGAACCCCACTTGGCTTGGGCTCTCCCCTCTCGTATCGTATGATCTCTTTTTCCCAAAAGATAATTACAGAACTCCTAACCTAACCTTCTTCGTCCCTTTTGGTGCCAAGTTCCTAAACCCCGCAGGCGAAGAAGGTATCCGAAGGCGAACCCATCATCTGCTCGCGATAGAGAACGCATTCTGAAGTGGTTCTTCTAATGATGATCCACTTCTCTCCCCCACGTTTCAGAGATGCCGGTAAGCTTTTCTCGCTTTCCAGTAAGTTTTTTTTCTCTCCATTCCATTTTTCATCCAATCAAACTCCCACCTCGGCTCCCATCCGGTGTGTGTGTTTGTGTGTCGATGTCACGTGCACGTGCACTTTCCCATCATTATCATTATCATCGGCAGCAGCAACAGCAGCAGCAGCTTCATATCGCTGCTGCCATTCTCTCTCGCTCTCTCCTCCTCTTCTAACAACCCGGCACACGCAACCCGGACCTACAATTAGTGCGAAATCGAAAGCCACGGCGCACCGTAGCAATGTTGACGAGGTGCAGGTGATGTGTGCGATGTGGAAACGTGCCGGGCCTGTTCTGCTTTATCAGTGTTCCACCAGCACTATAAGTCTCGCGTCTCTTCGATATGTCCGTACGGGCAGGTGCGCACGCGGGGTACACCATTTATCAAAGCAAACCACGTCACGGTTGATCAGCAGCCGGCATGCTGGTGGTGATGGTCGTGGAGAACTAAAATGGCGCGTGCTTTACCCATTCAAGGAAACAAGTCCCGCGCGCTGCCCCAGTGGTCTCTGGTCACTTTCTCTGGCCAGAAAACAAGCGGTTTCGCGAATCGGGGGCACAATATCTCCGAGCTAGAAGTGGTGCAGCACCACCTTGGCGACCGACTTTTGACCGAACATTGCCGATGTAGAGATGTCGATTCCTCTTGTCCGAAAGGGATATGAAGTCCAGTGGGCGAGTGTGTGTTGGGGAAACTTTACCGAGAGACCTAATCCGGTACATCCGGGAGGTGAGAACGTGCGGGCGTGCGCTTCACGGAAATTATAAAATCTACATTCAATTTTGTGCGAGCAGAGAGGTCGAGGAGAAGCACGTGGCCCTAACGATGGCGATGAGATGACGATATGGGATCGAGTGTGAGTGTGGTGTGCACCGCATGCACCGCGACGCCGCGAATAAACGTGGCCGTGGGTCGCGCCTGCATCGCATCCGAAGGTGGAGAGCGAAGTCGGAGATCGAGCGTGAAGCGACGGTTTTAATGTAATGCATTTCTATTGATTTTGCCAATACTATTGCGCAACAACCAACCAGCGGGCGGCTTCAGGAGACATCGACTCTTATGTTGAATGTTGATTTATGAGCCATCCAAAGCCTCCACCCCCGGGCCTAATTGGTCCAAAAATGGGCAATAAAATAGAGACACAACCACGTCAAAACACGTCCGCGTTGCCAACCGAACCTCAATCGATTTGATGTAGAGGGCTGGAGTGGTTGGGGGGACGATACTTCGCTTCGCTAATTACATTTGTCTCTGTGGGATCACCCCGAACAACCTCGCCGTTGGTGGGGTGTCATCGTGTGCTAGCAACCAGCACACGGCTTCTTCTTCGTAGAGCACTAATATAGAGCTCGCTATACCGGAGTCCGTGATTTTCCCTTCGAGGCAACTGAACCGACGAGAGTACCGAGAGAGACACCGACCGACGACCGACCAATCGACCGATGTGCGCAAATGGAGCGAAAACGCCGCCAACCGCATCGCAACGTTCTTCTCTCATCCTCCATCTCTTGAAGCTCCCCCATTCGACGTTCACACATTAATTAACTTTCTTACTCAAAGCGCGCACGCAACAGTAGCATCAAACGATAGGTAAGGGGTGGAAGAAAGGGAGAAGAGCACACACACACACACACACACACACAATCGAGCGCGCACGTGATAGGAGAAAATGTAAATCAGAACAAACCCGTTGATCGGCGATTGTTTGCTAACGGAGAGCGATAGAAAGGGAGAGAGCTACTTTCGCTCTCTTTCTGGTAGGGAGGTACATCCCCTTTGGTGGTTGATTCGTGAATGAGATGGGATTTGTTGGGGAAAACGAAAATGAATAGCCTTTCAAAGGGAACGAACAAATTAGGCAGCCTACCGGTGGCTCCATCTATTGGCAGGGATCAATTGTCAGTAAGCGAGGCGTGTAAGCTGTCATTCAAGCAAAATAATGGGTCAGGATATTCTGCATCCAAGCATCCAAGAAAGCTGTGTAGAGTAGATTGCTTCATTCAGAAACTGGAAGAAATTTGTTGCATTTGGATGCTGGTAAACCTTCTGGTTGAATTTTGTTTTGAGAAAGATATTTATGTATTTATACACTGTAGTTAATCAACAAAATTAATCAACAACAACAAAAAATAATGTACCAGTAGTTTGTAGCCATTAAATAATACAGAACTTAACAATCAGCTTTAATATATTGAGCCAGATTGTAGAAAATATGTACAGCAATGCATACAAGGAGTACATTACGTTTGATCTGTTTAAGCTGCTGCTGCCACTGAAAAGACTCATCAATTGAAAGTTCGTAAAAATATCGATAGAACGATTCGTTGAAACGCGAGTACTTACATCTTCTATGTACTGCAGAAAAAAAAACCCCTGCTAGTCAATAGTTGAATGGAAAATAAATTAAAAATGAAATTACACGATTTAATACTGAAGCCAAAAGGGCTTTAAAAACCCCCCACAATTTGATACCTCAACAGATTCTTCCTTCGAAACTCTCCCAAGATATCGTTGTTTTTATGCAGCCAAAGTTCTAAATGAAACGATCTTAACCGCCACAACACAGTTTACGGTTACTGCTGCCGGCCAGGTCGAACCAAGAAAGGCAATAATCCACAAAAGCAAAAGACAAGCCAAAATGAGCCGAAAAAAAACCGCACCAACAAACCAAAGCGAAAAGAGCATAAAGAGATCCCAAGCGAAAAAGAAAATCATTTCCATAAGAAGCACACCAAAAAGGTTACGACTCCATCGGGCGCGCGCACCATTTTAGGGGACGCTTCCATTCATCCATTTCCATTCCGCGGGGCTCATTCATGCGCAATCCAAGTAAATCCCCTCCTTTTCCTCCTCTTCAGCTTCGCGACCTTTACGCGACCGTGCGCAATGTTTTATTGTTTTGCCATCCAGTGCGAGAGGGACGAAATCATAATAATTAAACGATTACATGACAGAACCGGTGGCAGGCGGCAATCCAATATCCCGGCAGAATGACGGCGCGGCGCCAGAGAACACACCATTTAATTCAATGTTACCTTACATAATCGTTACGCCACCACCCGCCATCATCATCACCAGGCGAGAGGGCCGCCATACTCTCCTCAGCCCCCTCCGCGACCCCAAATATAAAACCATTTTCCATTCCTCCATTGCTCCATCCAGCCAGCCAGCGCGCAGCAGTTTCTTTTCCTTTTTATTTCTGCGGATTTTCTCAAAACCAGGCGCCCATGTCAACGTGTTTAAAACAAGTCGCCAAGGTTCCGGCGACGTGATATCGGTGCACGTGCACCCCCGCCCACCGCCCCTCCGGCCACCACCCCATTACCCGCACCGCCTCGACACACTGCACACGTCAGCCGAATCCAATGACGTATTTAGCGCTACCTGCACCGAGCAAAAGAGAGAAAGAGCGACGAGAGGAAGAGAAGAGACAGTTCTGTTCCGCCTTTGTCCATTTAGTCGATCGGTTTTTGGTAGGAAAATGGGCGATGGTGGTGGTGCCTGCTCCCTGCCTCCTTTCGCTCGCCCAAAATCAAAAAACGGGGCCACTTCGTGCGCCGACCTCGAAAAGAACCGTCCCCGTCCCCTGTTGGTGGTGGCCAGATGGAGCCAAAAATACCGCTTTCGAGGGGGGTATTTGGGAAAAATCGAAATCGACGCGCGATAGCGAATTTGACAGGCCAGGAAAAGTGGAACTGGCGGGAATGACGGGAACTCTTGCTCGCTACGCTACGTTCGCTGTGACATCGACGTGCCCATTTCCCACAGATCCCGGACTCGGTTCGTTTTCGTTCGATTCGCGTTTCTTCAAGGCTTTCCAACATCACCAACGGGGTCCCAACAACACGGCAGGCCGCATACGAAGAATGGCGGAGAATCGCCTACTACTACTACTACTGTAAGGACGCCGCACCGTACAATGGATTGGCTTCTCACCCCCCCGTTTGGGCAAAGCAAACATTCTGGTTCACGCCAGGGCCGGGCGTGAATGTCGCGATGAAAAAGCAAAGGACAAAGCGAAAACATGGATTATCGGGTGGGCCAAATGTCACGTGCCGCCATGTTCTTCATTAATTTTGCGCGTCCTCGTCCACGTGTTTCGGGCAGTGGGCAGCACCTTCCCTGCGAGGAAAGTGACAAACGCCGTACGCGGGTACGCGAAGCGTAAGCCCGACGGATAATAGTGTCACAATACGCCCACTTACATACATCCATAATAGAGTGATAGTACGTAGTACCTTCTGTTACCACCTGCTCGCTACCATGCACCGGCCGGCCCTCACTCCGCTCAACTCCTCCGCCACTAATGGTGACATTCAACGACGAGCATTTATCGTAATTGTAGCGTCATTGTAACGCATAGCGAGCAAACGCGTACGTACGTGAGCACCGTACACAGACACCACAATATGCTTTTTCCCTTCGTGTTAACCCATGTGCCGCGAAACTTCGGTCATTATCAGCTCGGGCTAGAGTGAGGTTGGTGTTTTCATTCCAGCGGCATCGCAGTATCGCCCAGAATACCGAGCGGTGAGTGACATTGCTTTTCTGGGAAAACGTGGTTTCAAAATAAAAAGGTAAAATCGAACACTTAAACCGAGTGGCAGGAGGAGAAGATATTAGCAAAGAAAAGTACTTAAAATTTCAAATGCGCAAATGGCACTGACATGCGATGCCAGAGAGCTTCTTGGCAGGAACTAGAAAGCAAATAGGTTGACTAGTCCTGCCAGAGAAGCTTCGAATTGCCCTTCATTTGTACCATGGCATCGGCCTATTAAATGTTTAAACGGCCCCAATTAATGGGTTCCTTTTTCTTGTCCTTCAAAAACTTCTATTAATTGCAATGAAATGGTGCCCTAAAATTTAACGACTTCCCCACCGGCTTGTAATTGAACATAATATGCTCCGTACCGCGGGGTCCGTACCGGTTATCGATCGGTTCCGCCAATACAACGACACATCGGCTGCGTGTATTGGCAACACCACAGTACACCATCTGGTGCAGCGGTAGAAAACCACCAGTGGCCAGCAGTATTGGCAAGTATCCGCAGTCTGAAGAAATCTGCAAAGTATCTGCTGGCCGTGCACCGCGTGTCAACAGCACCGAGAACCGAGGAACCGGGCGAAAGTATCACGTTACCGCTCCACCACCAGCGACTGACTGTGGAAGTTTGTCTGGGTCCATGTGTGTCCATGGCTCTAAACTATCCAACCTGTCACTCGAACCCCGTCCTGAGATGGTGAGGTAAAGACGCGTCAACCGCGCCCCGTCTCCAGACGTCGTCTATCGTCGTCGTTGGGCTGGTGAATGACCGATCGTGAATGTTTGCGCTGTCGGTTGTGTCGCTGCCGGATGTGTTTTCGCCCGAAGGTCATAACACCTGGAGTTGCAAGAAGACAACACAGGACTAGAGCACTTCTTGCGCGTCACGGTTCTTCGAATGGCGTATATTTCATTTGGAACCACCATCGCCTGATCCCAAAAAGAGTGACTACATTTTCCACACTAAAAAGAAAAGCGAACCAAAAAAAAAAACGTGTCAACAGAAGTCGGGAACGCGAGCTACGCATCGTTGTCCGACGCGCGCCAAGAATAGTTGGCGGCACTTGTCGCCGCCGCCGCCGCCGCCGCCGCCGCCGCCGCCGCCGCCGCCGCCGCCGCCGCCGCCGCCGCCGTCGTCGTCTCCCGAACAACGTTCCGTCGTTGTACCGGAAAAGAAGGGAGAAGAAGTGCGCCAAAGAATGTCATTAAAAATAGACCACAGTGGCGACGACGACGACGATGGCATCGTTCCCTCCCTTAATTCGACGACGACGACGACGACGACGGCGACGTCGGCGAGATATTTGTTTTACGTCGCCGGACGTTTGTTGAATTTTCAGTGTCAAATTAGTGTAGCGATCGTCTTTGGCTGTCTTGGAAGCAATGGATCGATTTCGATCGGTGAGACCGCGACCGGCGCCCATTTCTCGGCTTCGGAACACATCATAGAAGCACCACAACAAGCGACCAGCGAGTGACAACACCAACCATCATCTCATTCCATGGACGGTGGTTTCCGTAACAACGTGAACCTTTTCCCCTCCTCTCAGTGCCCTCCCCCCCCCCCCCGCCGCCAACAACACGCACATTCCTTGTGTGTGCTCGCGCGTCATCTAAAAAATCGAAGCTGATGGGTTTCAGATGTTATGGCCGCGACAGGCACTCGGAGGAGGAGGCGGCGGCGGAGATGTTGCCGCGAATGTTGTAATCCATTTTTATGCGGTCACCACCAGCAACCGGTCTCGGGACTGCAAGGCATCGGCGATCGGCACAAGGCGGAGAGAGAGGGGGGATCATGTGGTTGTGGTTGGCAAGGTGGCTAAAATTAGTCCCCAAGGATTTGGATCGGCGAAATGAAATATGTATAACGAGCGTCGAACGATTATTAGAATTCGCATGCTCGCAAATGCAAAGGTTTTCCTCCGCGGCAGGGTGGCAGGCAGCCGCGGCGGCAGATGGAACCGATCGAATCTATTCGCTTTTATCGTATTTCAATCTTTTAGTGGTGCTAAAAAGAACAACAGCACAAAAAAACTGATGCCGACACGTGTGTTTCTAGGGGCTGGCGGGATACGTGCGGCTACATTCGGAACTGCTCCCTTGAGAGGTTGGACGTGTGGATGGAATTAGTTATCCCGACGTATTTATGTGAATACGAAACGAATCGAGATGTCTGGTTTGTGTTTGTTAAATGTTTCTTCGAGAATTTCATTCCATCGGTAGTTAGTTTAGATAGTAGAACACGCCAAAAACACATCTGACAGATGATCTATGAAATGATGTGATGAAAACGACTAACTGAAGGACTTATTCAAGTATAGTGTACCTCTTGCGAACGAACAATCTAAAGAATTTTATCAATATCTTCTATCAATTGTGAAACCATTATAATATAATGTGTAAAAAGCGTTAGACTGCAGCAAATGAATAAAAGATGTCATCAAAAGTTACACAAAACCATAAAAGGACATTACGGAAATTGGCCTAGGCATAGCAGGAACCTTCCAGTGCTGCCGACCAAGCCGTTGCTGCTCATTGATAAAAGAATTCATTCAAGCCTCTCTTGGTCACGGTCGCCGTCCCTCCCCATACACATGGCCTGTGTCTCGGCTACGGACCAACCAAAGTAGGTCATTTGGTCATTTGAATCAGTGGACTCGAACTCGACACAAACACACAACACATGCCATGCGCCTGGCGTTTGCCGTTTATAGCCGGCTGGCCGAGAACCAGAGAGTGCGCTATTGCCGCTACTAGCATATGCATCCCACGTTCCACAATCACCACCACCACCACCACACACTATCCCACTGGCCGCAACAGGGTCCGAGAGACTCCCCGCGTGAAGAAGAATGCATTCTAGCCATATCCTGCGTGTTGTGACATCAATTCTTGAATGCCAAGAATCTGCACCGGAACTGTCAAGTACTGGCACCAACAAAAAAAAAAAAAAAAGATGTCTTCCCGATGCTAGGCCTGCGACGACAATGCATACGATTTTGGACGAAGATCCCGTGGCGGGTACGAGGGAAGCGTCTGATGATGATGATGATGATGATGGAATTTCCGGCGGCTTAATTCCACGCAACGTAACGATCGCGTCGGGGGAGGAATCCGTCTGTATGGCCGCGCGCTGTTGCCTCGACGACCGCAAGCAGCAACGGACCCCAAACGGACACGACGCGGGATGGACGCGCGCGCGCGCGGAAGGCAATAAAAATAAGGGAACGGATTTCCATTCTCCGCGGGGACCGACCGTGGCGGCCGAGAGACATAGCAAGCAGGGGGCGGTCGTCGTCGTCGTCGGAAGTGCATTTTATGCAAATAAGGGTCGGTCGGACGATCGAAGAGTCGAGGCCACAGCCCGCCCGATGTCAGTGCCACAGCACACACAGTGTGGTGGTTCATTGACACGTGCTGCGTTTCGTCTAAGCTCGTTTCACGCGTAGGGACGTAATTACAGGAGCGGGAGGTAGCGGAACACAGATATTATGGATTGAAGGTTGGGTTTCCCAGTCACTTAATCAAAACACAATCCCCCACACACAGCGGACAAACTAGCTCAAGCAGGGTGCCTTCGACAGCTCCTTGTTTAGCTGCGGTTCTAAGGTGTTCGCTGCTGGCCTGGCTATTGCACCTTGGAGCAATCTCGTTGCTCCGCTATCCAGGCCGTTGCACTGAGGAGCACACGTTTCGATTCGATTGGTTGAAGGTTCCATTTGTTAACGTGCTGGAGTGTTTTAGAGTTATTAATAGAACGAACGCAATGACTGAACTGACTTCAAGTTACTCTTATAATACAAAAGACATACCTTGAATCTCAACATACTATTTGTCGGTGATATAAAACGACCATCGACCGGTCGAGTCGACGGTTAAAAACTGACGAAACTCGCTTTCCGAACATGCCGTGATCTAACATTGTCGACCAACCAGAAGGTGTCCTCGGTCGATTGGTGTCAGTCAACGCTGGAATGAATAGATTAGTGGCCGTGCCCGCCCCTTAGTACCACCGGAGACAGTCGAGAGTCTCGGGCACTGATTACACACTCTGTTGCTCTGTGATTAGCGCAATAGTGCCCCCGTGTGCGTGCGTGCGTGCGTATGTCGCTGTATCCGATCAAAACTAATCACCGACGATACGGTTTCCGAGCAGGCAACGTTGGACGCCACAGCCGGTCAGGTTCACATCGCACCGTTTCACCGGGACAATCCGGACGGTGTGTTCGCATGTCGCATGTCCGTCCGTCCGTCTGTCCAGCGGGAAATGCGGCACATACTAAGCGCTTCTGTTTGATGTAATTACACACCGCCGCGATGACGATGGCCACTAATTGAATGGCGAGAATGTACGCGACACACGAGCCACGATTAGTAGGCGATGATATAGTTGTATATCGATCGTATGTCGACTACCGACGACCTCTGCGTCGATCAAACGGCTGAACGGTTGGTTGGAACATGAAACATGCAATTTTTAATATTCAATCACTCAGTAAGACTCTTCTGGTGACCTCTGATTGGGAATTCCAACGCTAGCAACCAAGCACGATCGTTACTCAGGTGATCGCAACACCATTGACCGGGGTTCACTAATTAACGCTACGTATTCTCCAAAATATTGGCGACTGACAACACAGTGCGATTCAACGCACACATCACCGACGCACACACATACAAACAGATCCACAAACTTGGCTACAAAACCACCACTGAACGGGTTTCACGTGAAGCCGTGACGTGACGCAAAGGTTGTCCGGTTTCAAGGTTGAGCTGCTCCGCTCGGGGTGCAGTAACGGCAGCGAGCGTACAACGGCCGCTCCGAGATGTTGTAGCCATTTTGTAGTCAACTTTTTTGTGGACCGAGCCGCGGGCACGGTGTCCGCGCGGTTTTGTGGTTTGTGACGTAGGCTTCATCGTGCCCAGGGAGCGAGAGAGAGAGAGAGAGGTCAGTCGTTGCGACGCTCCTTGGCATCGGCAACAATCACCGGATTCGCGGATGGAACCGGTTCGCCTAGTGCGAATCGACGACGGAAAAAAGGAAGGGAGGGAGGCAGGGAGGAAGGTCACTGGCTCGCGGTCGTGCTCGGTCGCTTCGCCATATCCGTGCATAAGTTGAGACCGAAGCCGAGTTGACCGAAAGTGGTGTCACTTTGAAGTGGAACACACCACCACCACCACCACTACCAGCCTTGTCCGGAAAACCGAACGGAAATCCCCATGTTGCACACACGTTCCGTACTGGCCGCTGCGGGTTTTCTGGTTTGGAGGGATCGGTGTGTACCGATTGGGAGATTTGGCAGAGCCCACCGAGACACAGCGAGCGACCCGCCATACTTTTAGAAGTCGAAATTATCGATTGCCGCAAAACACAACCGAACGCTCTTGTGCCCGCGCGCGTTCCGGGATTTCATGCTGTAAACCTCTTTTTCCTCCACGGGAAAGGAGATCTAAAAACGCGAAAGACATTTGTGGAACACTCATAAATATTAGGGATAGTTTTGGCAGAGTTAGTGGGCCCGAAAGTTTCCGGGTTTGACCTTCACGAGGGATAGAGCTCGGTGTCGCCGCCCCGAGAACGATCCCGTGAACCGTGAAGATGCGGCACGGAAGCGGAAGCGTAAAGGCCATAGTTTTACATTTTACGGGGATAGGGATAACACAGTTTTTTCGAGTGAATAAATCGGAGAATTAACGTTACGGTGTGAATTGGACACTTGTTTAACACGGTCCCAGCGATGTCACACGCGCGTGCCCGCTTGGCCACCACTGATTTCTGGCTTAGTAAACATGCCTTTACTGCTTTACCTTTTTTTAGACTGATTCTTTTTAGTTTGCAGAATGGCAGCTTGTTTTATAGTTTAAAAAACTTCAACTTTTTGTGACGATGTGAGAAATGCTTGATCTTTATGCAAGGCTTAGCGAATAACTAAAATTGCAATATTCCACCAGCGTTACTCCGATTGAAAATGTTCCCCGCATGGTATGATAGCCATAGCATATTTGGATGGTTATAGCACAACCTTACTTACAATATTTATTGTTTTAAAAGTATATAAGTATACAGATCAGTTGTTCAAGTGCTAAACAACGAGGAGATCTAAGCTGTCACGAATTTAGTTATTTTAGAATACTTTAAAAAGACCATCATGACGAGACGTGTTAAACTCTCAAGAACAATCAGGTATGTAAATATTGTTACTATCAAGCAAATTCGGAGATTCTGAAGAATCTGAAGATTGATTGAAAAATGAAACGATGGTTTTGGTACTAGACCTCCTATTTTAATGCTTCAACCACTCGGTACACCACGTGAACCGACACAACAACCAAATAACCCGAGACTTCGCCCATGATGCTCATAACGTTGTAGCGGTTCCCAGGTCTAGGAGCAAAAAAAGAAGTATGCTTATCACTGACGCCACTCCTTCGTAGGGCGTGCCATGGTGTGTCAAGTAGTGCCTTTGAAAAGTGCGCGGAATCTGTCTCTACCGTTTACAGCTTACGCGCTACAGGTTCAAGTTGTTTGATCTACAAGCGACAGTACTCACCGATTGCTGTGCTCCTGAAAGGAACCACCGTCCAGCAGCCGAACCTTCGCGAACAGCACCGCATTGAGGAACGGAACCTCAACCAGCTCCTCCAGGTGCAGCTCCACCGAGAACTTGTACTTCTTCTTCTTCATCATAAATGCCATTCCGGGGGCACTGGGCCCTATCAGTGTCATTCACGACAACGGAAAGGGATTGTTCACGTACACATGCACAAACACACAGGCAACAGAGGCAAACGACGATTGTAGAATTGCTGTTCGCACTAGTGGCCGATCGTTTTCACTTTCAAACTCACCAGATATGATTCTTCTCACTGAACGCGACGTGTTGGGTGGTTTAGAACTTTAAAACACTTTGACACACACATATCCACACATTTGATTGCGCACATCAGACATCTCACACTACGGGCTCACTCTACGGCGGTTGGTTCGGGCTTGACACCACCAAAAGGCATACTGAATCGTCTCCAGGGAGTACCGCGAGTATCCTCTCCCCCAGAAGATTACTTCGCCAATCGCCGAACGGACCGTACTTTAGGTTTCGCCTCTACGCACACCGCGCGCTTATCAGCAACCGTCCGTACACGTTGAGGTGCGTATCATCAGTCGGATTACGGCGTAAACCTGAAACGATAAGTAAAAAAGACAGACACAGATTGCGGATTAGATTTCGGGGGGGAACTCGCGCGCAATGCGTGATGGTCGCGTGTGGAACTTCCAACTTCCGTGTGTGATTCCCGACCGAAAAAAAAAACACATTCTACTTCCACGGTGCCGATTATTGACGGCGTAACGTAGTATAGTAGCACCGGATAATCCATCCGGAAGCTAATCCATCCAATATCGCACCGTACGATAACAAACGGAGAACGAAGCGATGCCTGACTTGCACCCGTTGGCGGATTTCCTGACTGACGACTGCGGTAGGACTGAACTTCGCACCGGTACGAGTGAGAAGCGATGGGGCTCCGGTTAGGAATTTCCTTCCCCAAAAACGCTGTTTGCTGGTGGTAGTACCTGGGACAGTTCGCGATAAGCAACCTGTCGCGCCCGTGGCCTGCCAGTCATCCCCGGGGAGCCCGGGGGAAATCTATATCCGTTGATAACGAAGAACTGAAGCTCCGGTTCGATGATTTCGACATTTTTGTTTGGTTTCGGTGGCTTCTCCCCGTATCCCTGCGGGTTCCTCATTGCAAATTGTACGGGATTGATAAGAAGGCTTAATGAGCACCAGGATATTGATGTGCGGGAACCGACGCGACAATTTAATTGCGGTTGGACCATAATTATGGATCTGGTGTTAGAGAGAGGGGCAAGTTGATGGCAAGTTCGCTCCTAATACGGGCAAACACACATGTGTGCCGTTAGTTCACTGCACTCTACACACCACATCGCGGCTACCTTGAAAGCCAACCAGTGTGCAAAACATTTACCCACAAAATCAACATCAACATACCAGTGCTGATCAGTCAGCCCCGTTATCAGCTGATCTGTCGACCCGATCGATTTCATCGCCGGGAGGGGGGTTTGGGTTCGAAGCGCAAAACGTGTTAACGCGCTACGAAAATAAATAAACATCCCCGGGTGACCACCGGCATCCCGGAGTCTGCGGTAGTGAAGTACTCTGCTGCACTTATCCCCCTCCGTTCTCTGCCACTTTGTCTAGGTGGCATCTCGTGGAATACATTCTAAATCGGGCTACCCGATCATCATGACCGGCCCCAGAAAACACACACGTTGGTCGACTTTCAAACAAACAATCCACACAAAACCACACCAGACGCCAGTGAAAAGAGGAAATGAAGCATCGTGATGTGCAAACACACCACCGATATTGTGATTCATCGTCGATGATACGGATAGAAGCAGGAGGGGGGGGGGGTTCCGTGCGACAGCAAAACACACACACATACACATACACTCTGTATCAGCACCAGGGTGGTTTTTCGTGTTTATCAACACATTATCAGTGGGTTGTAAATTACCCGACCGCATCATCACGCCTCACAGGCAAAAAGCCCTCGGACCGTGCGGCTCGCGCACCTCGCGATCCGATTTTGGGAGAATTTGCACGCGTACGCGTCCTTTGTCGAGGTGTGCCCGAGGTGCATCTCGGACAAGAGTGTGAGTCACAATCGAGGGATGTTTTTATAAGGGCATTTAATGACTTCCAGACGCTTCGGAACCTGATAAGATAATAACCAAGCCAGCCAACGACAGGTCCTTATGTCCCTCGTCATCAGTGGGAGTCAAACGAACTCAACTTTGCACGTCAGGCCACACACACATACACACCCAGGATAGACATAGACACTGTTCCTCGTCTCTTCTCGGGGGAAATCTAGAGACCAACCATCATTTACACTTTTGATAAATTGAAAAATGACGTTCCCGAAACGCGATATGTCAGGTGTCGGGAGGATGCAGAGCAAACATTGGATTACGCTAGAGCAAACGATGAATATGCTAAATCAAACAAAGGCAAGAAGGCTTAAGCGAGCAGCAAGCACAAGGCGAGGAGCATGGCGTGATAAGACTTCATTTACCAATTTCTGGCAAAACCCCTAAACCCCTTTTACTGCTGCTACTGCTGCTACTGCTGCTGCTGCTTCTGCGGCAAGCGTACACCATATCCATGCGCACCGGAATAAATCATGGTGTCCCCGCATCTCTTCCAGAGGACTACGACGACGTCGACCATGAAGAGGTTGCACTTGTTGCCGACGAGCAGAACATTCTAGGCCACCAGGGTATGCCGCAATATACGCAGTATGACCATCAAGGGATTCGGTCGCAAGATGGGAGTGAGCGTGAATTATGCCCAAACTTGAATATGATCGAAATTGGAAGAAGCTGACCAGAGAGATCTTCGGAGAATCCGTCGATCCGGACCCGTCAGTGGCCGAGCAGACAAAGAACGGAACGCACACTTGGGGATATTCTGGAAATGACCCAGTCACCAATGGTGTCCAGTGATACCGCGGCGATGGACATGAATGTAAAGTGGAGCAACTGGCAGGTCATCTGGAAGGGTGAGCCAGTAAAAAAAGGGCAGGGAGGGGGGGGGGGGGGTTGTCCGCTTTTGCTCCTCATCTATCCGTATCTCTAGCTTCAATGTGGTTCCATCAGGTAGCGTTGCCAGTGTGTGTTTATCCGTCAATTTACCTCACGCAACCGTCACACAATACACAGCATAGCGCAGCAACCTATGACTTTTTCCCATGACGACTACGATGGTGACGACGCTCCCCGCTGACGGTGGTCTCTGATGGTGATGATGACGACCAGCCAGAAGGTGAGGCAAGGCCCCAGCCCCCCAATGGTCGCGCGCTAAGCGCAGCCAGGTTATGGGTTTCAACCGACTGGACTCCGCTTCTCGCTTCACGGCATCCCAGCTCGGCTTGGCTGCGACTTGGTCGTCAACAACGAACGCCAGAAAGCCCAAAGCACTCCAATTATTGTGGAGTCCCCACCCCCCCCCCCCTCCCCCTTTTCCTTCCCGGTCACGGTGCTCTTTCTCGTCATTGCGGTGGACAGCTGCTGGGTTTTATTTGTTTGTCGAGACACGCACACACACACACACACGCACACACACATACATGGTTGGATCCATTGTGTTGACCGACGACAGTAGCGCCAGTAACGGGTTTGCAGAAATGGTTTGGTCCAAACGGTTGCGTTCCTCCAAAATGACCTCTTCTCCTACCCCACAACACGCACGGACACACACGCACACATCTGACATGATTTTGTTTCCATCCACGTCTGTTGACAACCTTCAAACTCCCAAAGCTGGGCGGTGCTGTGGGACGCGCTGGAGACACAGCCTACATGGGACCTCTGGACAAATCCTTCTTTCACCGACCGGAAGCCGGCCACGTCCCATATGGTCAAACACAGTAATTATACTAATGTGTCCCAGCGGGTGGAGGGTGCGCTACACGCTGCTGTTGTTGGTGCTGTTGCCGTTGTCCAAAAAGCATGCACGCAAGAAGCGCGCTCATAATTATCACACTTTCGACTGACGGCGGCTGCACTGTGTCTGCTGCTGTATCTGGCGTAGTGAGGAGCAAGGAGCAAAAGCGTGTGATAAGCACCCCATGCACTAACACTCATAATCGTTGAACCTTTCATTTTGCGCCCCAAACGCACCAACAGATAAGGAAAACTCGCGTGGCAGCCAGAAGAAGCGAATGAATGAGGAGCGACAGACCCGGCCCAGCGAGGTGCGTGGCGGTGTGTGTCTAGTGCAAACCGGCCACCTTGGACCTAAGCCTCTTATCTGTCTGGTTGCTATCCCTCTCTCTCGCTCTCTCGCACTGTCCCTCCAGCGCTGGCCTTGTACTCAGCACCCTCCCTTCCTCCCTCCCAGAGGCGGAGGGCATCGGCAGTGACATTCGGGCCGAGGACACCGGGTCCACCACTATCAGTGTTCTCCCTCCTGCCTGCCTGCCTGCCTGCCTGCCTGCCTGCCTTACCTACATAATCGGTAATTTGCTTCGTGACCACAAACGAACCGATTCCACCAACTGCAAAAGGGGTTGTCCCAAGACCCCGCTCCCCCCAGTACGGGGTGTTCCCGAAAATGATTGGATTATGATGAGGCGTGTGAGGGTAAGGTGTCGTCGTGTACATATTTTGACAGAACGTTGGCGACACTGGCGGATGAGGAGGAATTTGCCTTTTTCTTGCGGAAGTGATAAGCTTGCCACTTGTCACTTCCGCTTATCGACACGGCCTGGAACTTGGTGCTTTGTGGGCTTTAGGGTAATGGAATTCCATTTTGTGCATTCCTGCAACAAACTGTACAAAGGGATTCCATTGGGTTTGCGTCAGAATGACTATTCGTTCTGTGACGTCATAAATGGCAATGTCATTATAACGAAAACTTTGGGGCAAAGTTAGTTAGAATACATTTAGGATATGCTTTAAATGGAGTGCGTTCAGGAAATCTGGAATATAAACAGGTGTTTGGTTTTGTTATCAAATGAACCTCATTAGAAATTATTGTCACAAGTGTAGCATTAAAAATGTGGCACGATCGTCTGATGTCCGCTCATTCTATTTGTATCTAGATACTGTCGAGTACTCTGTTCCGACAATTCCAATAATATTGCGCTCTATTGATGGTTGACATTTATTTGTTCAGACAGTGCTTATCAATGGACAAAGACGGCTGATGCGCTGATGACGCAACTTCGGTAAAACTCTCTCACAAAGATGGCGCCGTGATTGTTGAAGTATGTTCTGTTGCAAAATGTATTCACGAAACAATTAAGCACAATGACCATTCCAAGGCAACAAATCGCCTTAACATTCCGGCGACGGTCGCGATCGTTGCCTACTGCGAATGACGCCATGACGCCCGGGCGATCGTTCGCGAATCCCGTATGGTAGCCTTTCTTGGATCGTTTGTTTATTTTCATTTTTCATCAGCCAAGTGTATCGCCAAAGAGTGTGTGCGTGCGTGGTACTATCGATCACCGTATAAGCCGCAACCAAGGCCAGCGATGGCGGCGCCAACCATCATCACGTTTGCCCGAAAATCGCTTAAGCAATGGCACCAGCAACGGCAGCAACATTCCAGTAGTGGTCACTGGGCGTTAGCCGGGCAGGTGCTGAACTCGTTATTTATTTACTCGCTACTTTCATTTGTATGTGTGGCTAGCATGATTCGGCTACCGAATACCACCGGCAAGTGGGCCATACTGTGTAGCGTTTGTGTTGAAAAAGGGCAGAATAAGAACAATTCGCCCAGCGTTGGCAACATAATTTCTACAGAGAAATGGTGCATAACTACACATTCACACACACACACACAAACACGCTAATGAGGTCCAAGCGTGCGTGCGCTCGTACGTGCGTGAAGAGCAATTTCATTTCCGTAAAACTTTGGGCCTTCTCTTTGGTTTGTGCATGCCTTGGCCGGTCACTGAGGCGTGCGCACCATAACCACCCAACAAAACCACCGCACGTTTTGCAAAGTTCCGCGTAAGTCAGAATGACGTGAGCAACAAAGTACAGTCAGTCTGAGCACTACCGCTACTACTACTGCGAAGGTGACCTGAGCCTAGTAGTGAAGCTGATGCTCGCACTCTTCAGGGAGTCCGGGAAATGCGGGACACAAGCAGGCAGCCAGCCAACCAGCCAGCCAGCCAGCCACGAACCAATCTCTGTCAATGGACCGATGATGACGCAGCACGTGTTCGAGCACTCCGGCGGCACGTGACAGTAAGTGAGCGATGTGCGAACGATGGCAAGACCGGAAAGAAGCCGCATTAACTGACGACCTCTATAGAGCTTAGACGCTTCACCTCCATCGATGGCCCTTCATCGATTCCGGCACAGGCTGCTTTGACTGGAGAGCAAACTTTTCTAGCGTCGACTTCGTAACCCGGTTACTACAGTCGAGCGCAGCAGTCGTGCTGCTCAAAGTCAAAGCAGCCAACGACGGCACGAGTGTTCACTCTGGGATCGAAGCAGGCGACGGTGGTCCAGTAAGCGCCTGAGTAGCGCCACGCGAAAAGTAGAATTCCCAAACTGTGTCCAAATTTCATTGTGTAGCGGATGGAGGAGCTCACAAAACTCAAGATAAGTGGGTCCATCCTCTTGCAACAACGATAAAGCGGCTGGAAGCAATTGCCAGTGCTTAATCAAATTTTATGCACATTCAATCAGCGTCAATGAACTGCCCGGGAAACCCCCAGCAACCCCTCTCGGGAGCCGATGACATTCCACGACAGTCGACAGGGCGTCGTCGTGTGCCCTGCGCCCTGAGCAGAGACAGACCAATTGCAAAAGCATCACAATCATCATCATCATCACCCCCATCCGGCGGTCGTAAATTCTCATTCGATTTTCATTCCTTACCTCACAGGTCGGTTGGAGAAGACGCGATGAAGCATAACAACAGAAGGTGAACGGATCAATTGATATCAAATATGGAAATATGGGTGACGCTCACCGACCTTTTTTGACTGTGAGATGAGATGGCCAACAAACAGGTTGGAGTTGGATGTACTACCACCTACCACCACCACAGCCGAGGATTGGTTTCGTCGGTGGTGGTGGTGGCATCTGATTTACTTTCAATTGATTTGCCAATCATGATCATCAACTACTCAACTGCTCGCCGATACCGAGGAGTTTACACATACCAAGAAACCGGTTCTACACATAATTCAACTTGAGCTCTTTAAAAATTGAGCAAACCTCAATGCTCGACCAACAGAGCGTGAGAGGTAATAGGCAGTAGCAGCAGTAGTTTTGCAGAGTGCGCATTAAGTGCTAGTACCTGACCTGGTCCCCCCGCTAGCCGCGGCCGGGTCCACAGCATTCCCCAGAGACGAAACCTTACATATATGGAGTCATTCGAAGAGACATGTTGTCGTGGAACAAACTATATTAAAAAAAGGCATTGCCAAACCGCGGCCCACCGGACCAGCGCGTCACGTGGTCTCCTAGGAGATTTACCTTCCCGAAAACACGCACCACCCTTCCCCCTCCTGTGACTCCTCCCTCCCTCCACAGTCGAATTTCTTCTACGCTCGATGAGTAATGATTTGTTTGGCTTCTCGAGTCAAAAGTTGAATTTGGGTTTTGGCGGCGGCTCAGCCCTCGTCAAGTGGCTCCGTGGGTTGGTCGGTCGGTCGGTCGGTCGGTCGGTCTGCCGACGATGGCATCTCGAGTGGGTCTATGGACGGCGCCAGACACGATATGGATGGTGAGGCGCACCACCAGAAGGCGATGAGCGGATCAATGCGGATGTTACAGTGGTCCACACAGGGGGGGGGGAGAAGGCTCGACGTTCCAGTCCGTCTAAGTCGAAGTCTAGCGCCGTTCCATCAATCATCTACCGGCTGCTTCACACCGCTGGTTCTCACAACAGGGAAAAAGGAACGGTTTTTTTGGGGTGGAGCGGGGATCCTCCAAAACAATCTCTCCACCACCAGACGCCGTTAGATGCACGGGTGTGTTTGGGATTCTGCCGGGTATGCCGGGTTTGCTTATCGGCATACATTGGGCGCGTTCGATTCCATTTTCGAATACCAGAACCCAAAAACCCAACACACACACACACACACACACACACACACTTCACACAGCCGATACAGTTATCGGCACGGATCGCTAGGTGATCAGCGCGCCCGCCCGCCCTCCCGCCCGTATGGTTGACTGAATTCCTGCTGTTAGATGCTGGATGCATTTCAGTAGACCGAAACGCTGGTCGCTGGTTCAAGATTCGATCTTCCAGCATAATTCGATTAGAAATTCCAACGACAGCTGGAAGAAAATGGTTCGATGGTTTTCCAACGCTTCCGACGATGACCAACGATGCCCCAAAACAGATCTCCTACCGTAGAGGAGGTTGCAACGCTAGTTAGTATCCAGTACAGTTATTACGCATCGCTGTTTGTTTTTCATGTTACTAGGCCACACCACTGGAAAACGGCATTTAAAAATTCGACTAAAAACACACCAGAGAAACATTATCCTCCACTAGTAGCCAGGAGTATCGCGGTAGCACCCCGGAGTGTATACCCCCGGTGTCTTTCACGCTGCCGGCGCTCTATCAAGAAACCTGTAGCGAGAGCCAGCAGTGTGTGCTGTTGTTGCACTAGTTTCTATTAAATAATTACTAATCATCGAGAACCACCTGTTCGCGGACGGGCGGCTCGTGCGCGCGAACCGATTGGCAGATAGATAGACAGCTCCATCATAGCTGCTCCCCCCTCGAAGGCGAAGGTGCAACCGTTGGGGTTTGGGGGGGTGGGGGTTGGTTTGTTGTTTTACAATCAAATGGCAATCAACCCCCGGACCCCAGGAACACCGGACCGGACCACCGAGTCACACCGGTGATGGCGATTGTTCTCCTGCTCCATTGCGCCGCTCTCTGATCTCTGACCGGTGCCGGTCAACCCCCCACCCCACCCCACCACAGAGGCTGGCAACTAATGATGCGTAGCACGAAAAAAAAAAAAGCAGAAACAACATCTAACATCTGAACCACGAGTCGGTGAGCGTTACGAGCGCAACAATAACCAGTGCAATCCAGAGCGAGAGTTACGTGTGGAGAGCTTGTTAGTATAGGAGGGGGAGGGGGGGGGGGGGAACTACCACCGCGGTTGCCGCAAGTTTCACCCTGACTCGCTGCGGCTGTTGGTGGGGATTGACCGTTTCTTGCGACGCCTTTGGACTAAAAATCGGCGTAAAAATCGGCACGATTTGCGCCACAGTCTCGCGTCTCGCCGACCTGCCGCAGCACACTTATCGCGCGCGCACCGGTTCTCGCGCGACTCCAAAGCGAAGGGGCGAGTGTGTGAGATCTGAGACCCCGCTTCGGGACCGAGGAGCCATTGTTATCGCCATTGTTCCGCCGGGCCTGATAACGGCGCAGCGATTATCATCAGCGGAACCGCCTGAGAGCGGAACCGCCCGAGAGCGGTCCGGTCCGTGGTTCACGTTTTCTGGGTCAATATTGTCTCGCCCAAGCCCCCCGGCAGTGTATAGACCAATTTGCTTCCCATCTATGGATATTCAGATTCGGAAAGTGTTGTGTGGGGAATTGGGCATGTGCGCTATCGCGCCTCGTGGTGATTAGTGAAAAGAATCTATTCGAAACTCATCTACCGATATCCGAGCAGCGAGTAGCCCCCCCGCCCAACCTGGCCACATAAGCAGCCTGCAGGTCTACACTTTCTCTGCAGAAGGCAGCGGCAGGGGCCTTTAGTTTGAAACAAACAAATCAATTTTACGATCAGTACGTAACGGAACGGCGTAAGTGGAGGGGCCTCATTCTGAATAATGGACAAAAGGCTGCTCTGCTACCATAACCTACATCCGCGGATTGAGCAGTGTAGAGAGCACGGTGCGTGCATGATTAGGCCATAAAAAGGGATACCACCAGTAGTAGGTCGCACCACCTACCTCATCTCCTTCATCTAACACGCGATGTGTGACTTTTGGTACTAAAAGTTTGCTAAATATAAGTGTTTATCGGCGAAGGTAAACAACAAATTTCTAATTATTTATTCCCGAATACTGACAGCGCGGGTCTGACAGCACTCCGGCATACACTCGCTTTTGAAACAAAGTGCGACCTATCCCTAAGCACCTGCCGTAAACACCTGTCCTGTCAGCGAACAGAAAATGACAGACCATACACAGTGCCCTTAGACCGGAAGCCTGAAACTGTGGCACCAACCGGACCAACCAGACCAACCGGGAAATGCGGGTTGCGGTGAGTCGCGCGAGTTGAACGCGTTTCTCACCAAACAAGGGTCCGTCCGTCTCCCGAGTTTTGTTGGTGCAACCGTCAAGTGTACTAAGGGACAGGAGGTTGGCACTGCCTTCCGCGCGCGCGAAGCCTACTCTGTTGATATTTACCATTTCGCGTACGCAACACCCCGGGCGTACGTGATGATGAGGTTAGAGAATGGGAAACCCCGTTAGCCCCGCGGTCGAGCAGGCCAAACAGAAGTCGTCGTCAAGCAGATGGTGTTTGATAGCATTTCCGCTGTTTCTACGCGGATCACGGATAGGTTGCTAGTTGTGTGTGTGTGCGTATGTGTGTCTGCAGCGAGGTGCAATCCACAGCTGGTTGGAGAGAGAAAGAGAGAGAGAGAGAGAGGCCCCTGACACCGGACATTGGAGCAATCTCATTTAGAAAACTCATTTCGTCTAGCATTCGGTCAACTCCCGGTTATGGCGATCGCGGCCACTTAAAATCCCTTAGATAGCGCTTGCTGCTGCTACTATCTTGAAGCACATCCATCAAAAGCACTCTGGAATCCCGGAACACTTCGATGCCCATGCACTGCACTGGCAACGTCACACCACACCGCAGGGATAACTCCACTCCTGTACTTACCCATCCCACTGGCACTCCTTTTTTCTCTCCTTAGGACGCTCGCTCACTGGCTGGCTGGTGCTCTTCAAACCTTTGAAGGCCACACCGTGCCAAACAGGAATATGGAACGCTTTACGTAACACACATACACACACACACATCCTGGCGAAGAGACAGCAACCTGACCTGATGCGGTGAATGGCGTACACCGTCGAAGTTCAGGAAGTTGTCGCACCCTCGAAGCCTTCTCCTCTGTCTCTCCCTCTCCCTCTCTCTCTGTCTCTGCATGGTCCGGACTTCCTTATCAGTTCCAGCACGCTCCAGCGCACGACCAAACAGCGGCGACACAACTTCCGCCCTGAGGAGGGCAATTTAATCAAAAAAAAAATCGAACAACCACATGGTACGGATATAACAGACCACGACGTTAGGGAGAGAGCGCAAGTGAGGAAGAGCTGAGGCGGTAACTTGGGCAGGGAAGGCACGCACCGCACTCGCACTCGCACTCGCACTAGTCTAGTATCCACTCCTGCACGCACACGGTTCCGCCGTCGTGTGCATCGGCGGACGTGAGTACGCGCAAGTACGCCATCGAGTGCAGCAGGTTACGTCCAGAAGCAGCAACCTCCGGCAACGACATCCTGGCTACTGTCTAGCTTGCTGGCTGGCGCAGACTGACTCTGAATGAAAGCCAACAACACAATACCCCGTCCGCTCGGGAACGAAATCCCATCCCATGACGTTACATAAAATGCGCGAAGTTCTCGCGAAGCTACCCGCCATGGGCTGTATGGTACTACCTCGATAGGCAATGTTTTCCTCAATCAAACACACCCGACGACGACGACGACGACGACCACTGTCGGGAAACGTCCGACGTCGTGTGGTGCGCGCACATGCGCACTAGCCGCTTGGACTGTATTGTTGGACTTGGATAACTGAGAAGGTCCTCGGGAGAGCATACGGTGTATAGTGCGGCGCACCCCGAGGAGACTCCACACCGCAATTCCACCAGAGCCTGTGCACCCACCTCCAGTCCGGTGTGCTCTATATTATGCTTTTCGCCACGCTTCCACGGATAACGAACCGACTAACCTTGAATCGGAAAATCGGACCGTGTGGCATGTTCGGGCGAGGATGCAACAAATCCTACAACATCCTCGTATGATTAGCGACGACGACAACGACAACGACAACGACAACGGCGACGGCGACGGCGTTGTCCTCGTCCACTTCCCACAACAAAACGGTAGAGCTGTACTGCAAGCTCAAGCATTGCCGACGTCGGTCAATTCAGGATGATTGTAGGGATTAATATCCTTGCTTCCTTTTCTAGGAAACAAGTCTCGTCCGGCTCGTTGTCCTCAGCAGCAGCAGCAGCAGCAGCAGCAGCAACTACAGACAACGCCCTGAATTCATCCGTGGTCCTGCTTCCTAGAGTGCCTTCGACAAGCCAGACTATGTTTTGGCGACGTGTTCCTACGATATTCTGGTGGCGCTTTTCTCGCCTCCGGACGTGCGCTGCTCGTGCACACTGTTTGATGTGACGTGAGCACCCACGGGCGTCGTCCACGACTCGGTCGGTCAACCAATCACGGAGGGATTGGAGACCATTTTCATATATTGACGGTGACCTCGGGACGACATGAGTGGGCGCCCAACAACGACGCCAGTAAGCTCCTCGATGGAAATCATTTTCCCGCGCAACCCACGCAACCACAGTAATGCGGACTTGGCACGGAAGTCAATTTTCTAATAGCCAGTTGTTGTTACGTACCCACCGCCCGCAGGTTTTTCTCCTGGCAGGAGTAATCCCTTTGTATTCTACCCGGTCATACGGGCTATATTTACACCGAACTGACATTTATAGGATAGTGGAGCAACAAAAGTCTTGTAAATCAAATTGTTATCAACAGTACAAGATCATACAATCCACAATCAAGGTTTTCCTCTATAGAGAGTTGATGAATAAGGAATTATCAGCCCTGCTTCACTGGCGTCCGCAATCCTGCATGTTTACCCCATAAAAGGCTAAACACTACCGACCATTTCTCGATCCCGAGCTAGTCTGGAACGGAAAAGTATTTCCAAACATCGTTCGCCATCAATCGCCCACCTTGCGCCGCCCCAATGAGCCAGACGTAGTGTATTCAGGCCCACATTTAGGGACATTTCAACAAACAAACAGTATACCAGGGGCTAGCTTCCCTGGGTAGGCAGGCATGCATCAGTAGAAGTGTCCATTGGGACGCCTAGGGCAACGTAAACTGCTCCGGTGCTTCAATAACGCATCCCGCTGTTTGTCTTCGGCCCAGGGCTTCTGCAACATTGCGCTTCGGTCGCTTGGTGCCGAATTGCAGAACGCTCACCAGAACTGCTACTGCCCACACGCAGGGGAGCACACTAGGCGTAGTGGAAGGCCCATAAAATCCCGGAACATAAAAAGAATTGTAAACATTTACCTTACAGCAAACGTCGTCTGGTGGCAGCTGCCCTCTGGAGCGGCAGCCTAGTTAAGCGAACCGGAGCGTCTGGATTCCTAGTCAATCAACCCCGCGGACCAGTGCACCGATGTTAGGCCGATGTGTTGATGCCTGGAATCACTACGCAGTGTGTCTGAAGAAAGGCGTGACCTTGGACGTGCTCTCTGTCTGAACTTGGGACTCCCACAGGAAACTCCCACCGGGTTCGCAGCGGTCAGGGAAACATTGATTTAATGAAATTCTTCTTTCTCCGCAGCAAACGGCAACGTGACACTGGACAGCACACGTTACAGCTGCACAGCCGATGGCCACCGGGGTGCGAGGTTATGTAGGCCAACACCCCAGCATCGATGGTAGACCGAGAGCTGTGCGAGAGCTACAAATCGATACACACACACATACACCCGATATACCGCGCCCCAACAAGAGATTCTTTCCGAGATTTGGATACGGTACGCTGAGAGCGTGTGCGACATTGAACTCCCCCACCGACGGTGAGCGGTAAAAGATACGAAAATCTCTGCCTCGCCTTAGCTTATTATTCATAGGAGCTTCCGTGGTCCAAAAAGGAGGTCAAAGGAGAGAAGGTGGAGGTGAAGCGCGTGTTTGCTTCGGAAGTCGTGCTGTGATCGAAGCGGTACGGGTTATCGGCTGCCAAATTGATGGCTGGATCAGGACGGGCCGCGGGGTTTGGCTCAACTGCCTCCCCCTCTGCTAATGAGCTTTTGATGGGTGAAATTCCGCAAGCCAGCTGGACGGCATATAGAGGATGCGGAACAGGTAACACTGAAGCCGAGTTTTGTCGAGTTGAAGTCGCTAGCTTATAGCCAGCAAGGAGTATTTATAAACATCTAACATTATGATGGTGTTCTAATCGTTCAAGTCACTCCTCATGGTAAATTGGGATCCGCGTTGTATCTACTATTCGAAAAATCACCTATGTAGCGAAATTATTTGATTCGAGTATTGGATTATAATAGATAGGATTATTGAATAGAATAAATACATTACAAAAATCGGAAGCATCAGAATATTTTGTAGTATGGTTTTGTACCCACGGATCTACTACTATAAATTAGGTTTTCGTATTTGTTCCCTGGATACTTGAAACTTTAAATAGTCCCTATTATATATGCAGCTCAACATGGCCTGCTACGAGCATTCCCATCTGGAACACGGTTTAATGTGATTCAATGCCTACTAAGAAGAAGCGCTTACAGAAAAGTCATTTACAGAACCTTGCAGCAACTGACAGAAGCGAACAAAGTGCTATAGTCTTATCTAACTTCAACTACTGTCTTTGCTACTGACAGCACTCAGGCTGTCTGTCGAAGAATTGTTGGAACACGTGGTACTCCACACCACTACCGTAAACTTATGTAATGCAACAATTCTTCACACACAAAGCTCATAACACAAAACTCTCGACGCTATGCTGAAGTAATCGTCATCTTGCAAGCAGCGCGAGCCGAGAGAAGGAACAGTGACCAAAAGGGGGCATCGAAAGGGAGCGGGCGAAAGGTGTAACTTCCGAAGAAAAACCATTTTCCTCCACGGTCTCGCGCCGTCCTCCTACTTCACCTCACCAACATCAAAGTTTAAAATGTCGATTATGAACACTCACTGCTCCGGTACCACACGTGGGTGTGCACTAAGAGTGCACTCAGTGGTGCTAGTACCGTAAGTCTACACGTGCTGTTCATCTTAGTGGAAAACTCGGTTGCTTTCAGACTTCCTCCTCTGCAGTAGCGAGAACGAAGAATTCTTTTAAGCAGCTTTCCATCCATCCAATGCAACTCCTACACCTGGAGGCCGCACAAAGGCAGCGTCGAGGCTTGCTCGGACTGAATTGTGTTGCATCATCGTCGACGTCGTCTTCGTCGTCTCATCATCATCGTCATCATCACGGCACTACTACTCCCGGTAGGTTTAACAGACCCATTAATAAATTATCTGGTACCGGTTCCCAGTACCAGGCCTTTGCCAGCTGTGAAAAACCGTGACACAAAGGCGTGACCTGGTCCCCCTGGTTGGCTGGCGTTTCGATGCGATGAAAAAGGGGTCCATGGAAAACGAGCGAGCGTACCAGCATTGGAGCACTCGGACCTGCGTGGCTAAGCTTGATGATGCATCTGATTGAGTGAGCATCACCGAGAGCGCCATCATAACCATCGTGCCACCCATTTGCGGCCTCCACATCGCAGCAGCCTCCGCCCTCACTCGCTCATCGTCAACCGTCAATGAACCGCGAAATCCTGCGCGTCCAAACGTGCAAACGAGGGCGACCACCACACTGCTGCAGGCATAACAGAGCGCCAGACTAGAGTGTGGACCCCAGGCAATCGACGGGCGACTTGCGATTACGAGAACTGAGACAAATGTTTTCACCCACATTCGACGGTGGGTCCGTTGTAATGCGGGCAGCCTTAGGGGCATTTATGTAACGGAGCGACGCTAGGGAGGTGGGAACGCGAGAACGAAAAACGCAAAATCGGAATATACGCGAAACCAGCGGCGGGTTGCTTCGATTTCGCCACATAAAAACGGCTTAGGTAACTTTGTTAAGTGTTGATCTTAACTTTGCTCTAATTGCAATCGGCCACGGTAGGCACCACAGGTACCTTCTCCTCTTCTGACATATTTTTGACCGACTGTCGCTGATTGGTTAGATAATGGTGTAGTCGTGTTTGCGTTCGAAAATGAAACCGCAAACGGAAGGGCGACACTCCGCGGAACGGCCGAAAAAACAGAAATCAGGTCAAGAACAAGCGACCCGGTATTAGTGGACAGCGCCACCGTCGTCACCGACGGGGACCAACATATTTTTTGCTGCGATTATGTTTCGAATGTTCCTCCATTCTTCTCTTCCCATTTCATTCGTTTGTCTACGCGACGCGCATCATTATTGATCGCCCTCCACTGTTCGGTTTGAATTCGTGCTTAAGCACCGTCCGCTTTTTCCCCAAAAAAGCGAAATGAAGGCACATCCCAGGAGATGGAATGAGCACTCCAAGCGTGCGTTGATTGTCAACTTGTGAAGACACAAGAGGCTGCTGCTGCTGTTGCTCCGGCTCCGGCTACTAGACAACCACCATCAGCACGTATGAAGTGTGAAGCGCACAGTATGGTTCGCATCAATTGAGCGTTTGTTGCGGTACATAATCGACACATTATCGACATTTTAATCGTCTCTATCGTCGCGGTCGTCGTCTGCAGCTGGGTATAATGAGCAGTACACAGCAGTCCGAAGATGAGTCAGTAGATCCAAATAGCAGCACCGGATTCTGTTGTTCCATGCGGGAGATTCTAAAACAATCGACAATCATTTACTTTGTTAAACATTATTCGATACAGCTTCCAACCATGAAAGAGAGCGATTAAAGAAGTTGCTGTTCAACTTACACCCCGGCCGTCCTTGGTCAACGAAGCCTTTCGAATCGTGCTACACAATGATGTTCCCTACAATAAACCAGTAGGCGATGGTGCCGATGACGTTAAGAAAACGCGTCCTCTACTTGGAGGATGTTTTTGGCACACACAAAAAAACAAACAACAAAACAAACTTAGAACCCGTCGGGAAAGACACTATCCAGCAGCAAACGCGGCTAATTACGTAAGTTAGGAAAAACGGTGAAACGTTTTTCGGCTTTTCAGCAACAGCTGGATGCTGCGAAGAATTTCAATTCGCGCCGCACCGCGAAGGCGTGCGCGAGGAAGTACATAAATCGAAGTACACACAGCGGAGCAACTGTTGCCGCTGCTGCTGCTATCGGACGTTCGATGAGGCGTCGTGCGCCGAGGTCGCACTGCGATCGACGTCATTGGCAAATAGATGATTGAAGCCGAATTTCTACTCAAGAACATTTAATTTGATCAAATTTGTTCGTTAACGTCTCTCGTATCTCTCGTCTGGAATGTCCAAAACAAAATGGGGAAAATTCAATTTTATCGCGAGCTCGCTTCTGCCTTCTATTCAGTATATCTCACTGAGATGGAAGATTTTCTTGGGAAAATTCCGTGCTCACCGAAGGTCACCAGCTCAAATTGCTGTTGCCAGGTCAATATTTGACCACCATCCTGCGACAGCGAGAGCACAAAAATCCAATATCCTGTTGCCGAACACCCTCTCGCCACAGCTCCTCTCCTTCGTTCTCGCTAGTAAAGGGGGGGGGGGGGGGGGCATAAACAGCAAACTCACCCCGTCTAGGGCCATGTCGGTGGCCCTGATCGTCCCACCAAAGATCCGGCAGAAAGTTTGACAGAACCAACAACATCTTCTTGTGAGTCTTCCCCCCCAGCCAGCTCCCCAACCATTGCATCATCGGCATCGGATGTTGACTTGTTTCGTGCGGATGAACCTGACATGCGTGTGGTCCCCGTACCCGTGCCCAGACTTGGTCGCCCAAGTAAGAGAACGAGCGAACTGAATGGCTGGCAACGGCAGCAAAAACAGGTTCCACACAGTAGGCGCCGAGACACTCCGGTTTGCTCTCTAGAAGATCCGGTAAGAAGGTGGCCCGAAAATGGAACACCACTCGTTCGCTCGCTGTCTGTGCGTGGTTCTTCTGTGTCTCCAGCTTTTTAGCGCTACCAACGATCGACGAACCTGGCAGCGATAAAGTATCATATGGCGCCCAGGGCCAATGCACCAGCAGACACAAGTGCCTCCCTGTTGCATTGCAGGTAATTCGAAACGCATCTTTCATGCTTCACAAAACCGCTACCAAAACCACTACCAAGGTAGGCGACCATAGAATGGAACAATACATTGGGCTTAAGGTGGCTTCTCTCTTATCAGCTAACACTGTTGCTGCTGCTGCTGCTGCTGCTGCTGCTGCTGCAAGTGCAGAGGACCTGCAAACCTGCGACAAATAGGCCACCTAAAACAGTCGCATCATTTCTAAATTTTCCAATCACCCAAGTCGAGTGAAATCCGATACGAAAATGCACCCTTTCGCCTTGCTGGTTAGCTGCTTAGCGAGTGTCATCTACCGCGGCGCGGTGTGCTAGTGTGTTGGCCCTCGGGTGAACGTACTGTTTTCTTCCACTTTTACCGGACTGAACTGGTCTCATTCACCTCGAGTTGGAAGGAATGGCGGAGGGGTGACGGATCGATTTCTCACGCCACGCCACTACAAACTAAGCTACGACGATAACGATACGAAAGCGTTTTCTTAAATACTCTTCACAAACAAGACCAACGAGAGCGTGTGTGTTTGTGTGTATGTCGCGATAAGCCAAAACGGAACTGGAGCCCGAGGGCTTGGAGCCGGGCAGGAGGACCCTTTTCCAAGCGAGAAGAAGTGTGACGAAGTGGATTCGAAGCACCCTCCCCGGGGGGAGGGCAGAGGATGCAAGGGCAAAACCTGAAGCGAGCAACTAAGAAGTGTAGCAACCAGACGTCGTCGTCGTCGTCGCCATCGTCGTAGTGTTGCACTTTGGAATGCGCCAGCAGTGAGCAGTGGCTGCAGCGGCGGCGGCGACGGCGACGGCGACGATGGCAGAAGGGACCGGTCCACACATCTGCTACCCGGTATCGGTAGGCAGCACCAGGGAAATGAGGGGGGGAAGAAAGAAAGTGGTTTTTCCGCGGCACACCATCCTTCCCTGTTCCCCCCTCTCTGGATCGAACGATGGACGGAGTTCAATGACTACTAGAGCGCTTGTGAATGGCTGGCTGCCGTTGATAGAAGCGTAAATTCCAATGATCTCAGCAGGCGACCGAACATATTTGTTTGACATTTCGCTGGCATGGACTTCGCTGACACCTCATCCCTCTTCGGTCGATTCGGAAAAGAATGCATTCCCGTCGTGGTCGTCGTCGTCGTCGTCGCCGTTGTCGAAATCCATTAATGAAGGGCGGCGTGGGTGACGTGAGCACTGCTGTGTTGTGGATCTAAAACAAATGAATCCGTCAAATTAATGGTGGGGAGGATGGTTTGCCGTCCTCAGACCACGGGCAGGGTTGGAAAAATCGATTCAATTTTCTACGCTTCAATAAGGGCTGGGTCTAGGCACAGCAACACCCCAAACGAAGGGTGCATATGCGTGTCTGCCAGCAATCACACACGTCGCACTTTTGACACATGCACCGGAAGTGCAGTTTGGCGTCGTGTTTCGGAGCTGGTAGCCACGCTTGCACTTGATGCTCGGCATGGTGCTAATGCCGCTGCACACAAAGGCACCAGCAAACACGAACGCCTATCAACGGAGAGTGAACGGCGGCGGCAGTGCCAGCTACGTTCCGCATTCTCTAGAATGCTCACCACCGCAGCACACTTTGCTTTTCCGCGGAAATGGTTTTCCTTTATTACGGGTCGGCTGCTTAACATTCCACAGATGGCCCATTCACCACCACCAGCAGCGGCAGCAGCATCAACAACGCCAGTAGGCTGGTGGCAAGGTTTGCGTTCGATTTTTTCCACTTTTCCCTGCACTGCATATCATTCTGCTGTTTTGCATCTGATTTTCCGAATGGAAATCATGGCAGACGCATGCACGCAGCTAAAAGAGCTAAAAGATTCCATTAATCAAATCCCCTTCGTGTGTATGTGTCGTGTGAAAATAATGCAGCAGAAGGATGCAATTTAATGTGAATAAATCATCGTCAATCGTCAGCCAGTTGGGTTAGTCCGCTTCGCACATATGCACACTCGATGACGTACCAATCCGTTTCGTTCTCATCGGTTGGTCTGCGTCTGATGGTCTGGTCTGTGTCTGGGAAAATCGAAACGTCGTCCTCGTCCTCCTCGTCGTCGTCGTCGCCGTCATCATCATCATCAGACACAATCCGCAAATCGTGCTACGAAAGTGTTGGTGCGCTCGACCACGACGAGAAAATGATCCCGAATTTTCCCAAACCAGAAAACTCGCAATCTACTCCCATAAACACAGAAGAAAATGGGTGGGAAAAAAGGGTGGTAACCTCCGCTCTAGTGTTACGTAAACATGTGCCACTGTACGGTGCTGCTGATGCTGCCTCACACTTCGCTGCCACCACCCTCCACCCTTTTGCCTCCTCCTCCTCCTCCTCCTCTGGGGGGCGAGCGGTCTGGCTGTTGCATTTCGCGCTGCTCCACACGCCGTCGATGGCGAGAAGGAAAACGACGTCATACACATAGATATTTTCAAGCGTTGGCGCACGCTTTCCCTCCCCCTTCTCCCTCATCGTTCTCGTGCAGTACAGACATGCCAGCAGCAGCAGCATCTCTTTGCTCGCTCTCTATCACGTCATGTGGTTCGTGTGAAACACATAAAAAAAACACCGTTTTTCGCTTTTCACCGCGAGACCACGAAGGCAGGGGCTTTTTCCACACCATTTGATGTGCGGATTCGCATGAAAATCGTGCATTTTCCGTGCCCGAGCGAAACCGTCTCTTTGATTCCCATCATTTTACATCCCTTTCATCGGTTAAATGGTGTCCAGAGGTGTCGCAGCCGCGCAACCACCACAACGTACCAAACGTGACCAAAATGGCATTCTGGACGACATTATTCAATTTGCAATGAGCCGGAACTCTTTGTGTCGGAGGTGATGTGCCTGTAGGTTTTTGGTGAGGCCCATGTTCGATCCCAGTAGGTTGTGTCTAATTGGTAAAGCGATTGAGACAACTACGGGCCATGGTAACCGTGGCGGTCTATGCGTGGCATGAACATGAACCGCTCAGTGGCTGTTGCGGAAGGTTCTTTGGCGGGCTGCGGCCACAAACGAACCCTCGTTCGCTCAGCCACTAATCAGCTCCGGTGCCCCGGGCCTGCCTGTCTGTCTGTGGCCGTTGCACATCAATTGTTGTGCTCGCAAAACTATGCGCCGCAGCATTGGAGGCCGGTTGTATTGCACCACACGCCTGTCTCTCTCTCTCTTTCTATTGCTCCTGTTGCACTGCACTCGCTTGCGGTCTCCGCCTCTGTGAAGGACGTCTCTAGTGTTCCTCTACTGGACCGGGCGCTGTCGCTGGTATGCTCGCGAACCCCCCCTCCTGTCGGTTGGGCCTAATGGAGGATGATGATGGTGATGATGATGAGGAGTGTCGCTATGGTTACCTTTGCCTGCTGCGGTCGGGGTGGTGTCTGATGCTGCTGCTGCTGCTGCTGCTGCTGATTGCTGTTGACCTGCTGCTGCTGATGCTGATGCTGAGCCCTCGCGGCTGCCGATGGTGATCGAGACACGAGTTTCTTCTTCTTCTTCTTTTTGTTGTTGTTCGCTGGCCAGAACAGCAGCCAACCTCGCGTCGGCCACAACCAGCCGCATCGCTTACACTCGCGTTCGCTACTCTAGGGCAGCAGCGGAGGACGGGGTCGATGCCGTTTCTACATTACACAATCCGCGGCGGCGGAGGAGGAGGAGGAGGAGGAGTGGCCCCCAAGTACGCCACGGTTTCGCGAGCGGGTTGCTTGTTGCTCGCGTGAAATACACACCAAATCGCACACTTGATCGCACATAAACACACACACGTACGCACACGCACACGATTCGCGAACGATCGACGATGGCGTACGATATACGCGGAGGATTGGGAATGTCGATGGTGAGGTCACCATTCGCCAGCGCAGCAATTGGATTGCAATTCCTATTTCCTCAACTGCTGCTGCTGGGTATCATCTGCTCTTGCGACCAAACTACACACAGAAACGCGGACACTTTCACTTCATCACATCAGCACGCACGGCCACCGTGAGCTTCGTGAAGATTGGGACACCGAGGTATCGTCGAAGGAAGCGATCGCAACAACCTGGGGTACGACGGTAGTAGACCGTGAACGCGCACACAGCAAGACTCGGGGAAGAACTTGCTGCGAAAAGAAAGGTCGTCTGCTACCGTCGTTGTCGTTGTCGTTGTCGTCGTCGTCGTCGTCGTGGACGTGTTTTGGACGGACAAAGCCGATAAAAATATAAAGGCGCACCAAGCACACACCAGGACACACCAGACGAGGAGATAAAAGCGCACTTCTTTTCACTCACAAGAAAAACGCACGAACGCCAGCACCGCGGAACCTGCCAGAAGAGCCACAGCGCACCTCGGTTGTCGAAGAGAGGGTGGTTGCGAACACCCTCCTTTCTGGGCGCACCACGCAGGGGATTTCCACGATTTTCTCACTTTACAGGCTTTTTTGCACGGTGAAACGAATACCAGGGACTGCTCGGTGGGTCGCAGGTACCGAGCGAAACAAACACGGAAAGGGGGCTACGCGGTCGCGCCAGCAGCTCCGTTTTCGTCGAGAATCGCGGTCCGAGTTTGTGGTGTTTTTGTGCTCAAGATTCGTGAACCGCGACTGCGTTTTCCTCGCACCCCGCACCGTACACGCCACCCCCCGCACACGTCATGACAGCTGACCGTGAGAAGCGTTTTTCTATCACTCACTGTAGAAAAATTTTGTGAGCTCGCTCACCGCCATACTGAGAAGGAGGAAAAGTGAACGCAGTCCTCTTCAGCGACCGCCAGACGGGGGTGCGATTGTCGCGCGCACGATGCCAAATTGCTGTAAAATCAATACGGTGCGTCCAGATGGATCGCTTTTGCAACGCTAGCCCAAGCTCACAGCTCTTTTGACTACCCGAAAACTGCAAGAATCTACACTTTGTTAACGTTTCGCATTTTTTTATGCTTCGGTGAGATGTCATCCCCATACATAATATGAAAACCCAGGATTTCTGGGTTCGTTTCTCGAAGCGATAGAAAAGCTCTCTGGCTGTTGTGCTTGAGCGAGCGTTGCAAATGTGATCCGTCTGGACGCACCGATACATTCTGGTTTTGCGACAATCGCGTTACGTGTAGAAACTGCGACGCCTGCAATCTTACCGCGATTGCGACATGGAAATGCCAAATAAATTATTATGACCGTATAGCCGTGGCCACACGGGGCGAAAACTCTAGCGCAAACGAAAAAATTAATGCCAAAACATTTACGCTTGCCGTTTACATGCTGTCAAACGATTATAGGTCCGTGGAGCGTAAAACCTAGAGTAAAAGCTGTTTGCAAACGGAAGGGCTCGCAATATGTTCTATTTGTGGTTTACATTGATAGATAGTGATCATTGCTAGTGTGTTCAATCCTTTTCTTCCACAAAACGATTTTAATTTCCTCAACCCGGCCACGTAAACATATCGAAGCGTAAACGATTTGGCATTAATTTGTAAATTTGCGCGCAAATTTTCGCTCCGCGTGGCCACGGCTTATGGCAAAATGTAGGCAACCGGTTCTCTTAATGTTTAAGAGACTCGAAATTGTTCTACCGGCGGGTCTTTTAAGCGTAAAGATAGAATCGGTTGCATATACCTTCTGCCAATGGGTCTTATTAATACTTGTATTCAACAGGAAACCAGCGTCGATTTTGAATTATACTGCGATTTGGAGTTCCAGCGGTGTCAAAAACCTGCGACTTTGCGACTTTAAGTCTGCCACATACAGCACGCGTTACTAGCGGCCGATTTGTGAATTTGTACAAAATCTGCCATCTGCGGCAACTGCCGCATCAGCAGGTGGTCTGAAGAGTCTCATTAGATGCTGCCACACGGAGCGAAAATTTGCGCGCAAATTTGCACATTAATGCCAAAATGTTTTCGCTTCGTGTGGCAGGCGTAAAACCCCGAAAATTTATGCCGAAATGTCAAACGTATTGTTTTCATCTGTGTTTTGGCCGCTGAAGTTGATTTCCGAATAATTTTTGCAGTTTTTAACGATTTTGTTGCTGTTGCTGTTATATTTATATTAAAAATGCAAAAACAATACGAAAAGAACCTACATTTTCGTAAATAAAGCGTTCGATAGCGTCAAGGGTTCAGCGAAAAAGTCCGCGGACGTATAAAAGTTTGACAGCGTGTAAGGGTTAAGCGAAACCGTTTTGGCATTAATTTTTTCGTTTGCGCTAGAGTTTTCGCCCCGTGTGGCCACGGCTATTGGATCACGTGTTTGACAAGCCAGAAATCAGCGTTTATCAATAGCCGTGGCCACACGGGGCGAAAACTCTAGCGCAAACGAAAAAATTAATGCCAAAACTTTTGCGCTTCGATATGTTTACATGGCCGGGTTGAGGAAATTAAAATCGTTTTTTTGAAGAAAAGGATTGAATACACTAGCAATGATCACTCACTGTCGATGTAAACCACAAAAAGAACATATTGTGAGCCCTACCGTTTGCAAAAAGCTTTTACGCTAGGTTTTACGCTCCACGGACCAATAATCGTTTGACAGCATGTAAACGGCAAGCGTAAACGTTTTGGCATTAATTTTTTCGTTTGCGCTAGAGTTTTCGCCCCGTGTGGCCACGGCTAATCGCTTATGAATTTTGATTGCGACGCGACAATCGCACCTTCGTCTGGCAGTCGCTGAAGAAGACTGTTCACTATTCGTTTTTCTCAGTATGGCGATGAGTGTGCTCACAAAATTTTTCTACAGTGAGTGATAAGATGCTGCCACACGGAGCGAAAATTTGCGCGCAAATTTGCACATTAATGCCAAAATGTTTTCGCTTCGTGTGGCAGGCGTAAAACCCCGAAAATTTATGCCGAAATGTCAAACGTATTGTTTTCATCTGTGTTTTGGCCGCTGAAGCTGATTTCCGAATAAATTTTGCAGTTTTTAACAATTTTGTTGCTGTTGCTGTTATATTTATATTAAAAATGCAAAAACAATACGAAAAGAACCTACATTTTCGTAAATAAAGCGTTCGATAGCGTCAAGGGTTCAGCGAAAAAGTCCGCGGACGTATAAAAGTTTGACAGCGTGTAAGGGTTAAGCGAAACCGTTTTGGCATTAATTTTTTCGTTTGCGCTAGGGTTTTCGCCCCGTGTGGCCACGGCTATAGAAAAACGCTTCTCACAACTGACTGGTCAAACACAACACCACGTCAAGGCGTGTAATCAGCTGGCGGAATTGCGCGAGAAAATCAAACAAATTCCAACGCTTTATCATTTCCCCGCACCGATAAGAGCAGCGTTATAATTTCCCAATTGCGACACGTAGGAACAAGTACGCCCCTTCCCGCAAACCTGGTAAATGTAACAAACGTGCCACCGCCAGCCTGACCATGACGTTCGACAGCGAAAGGAAGCGTCTCGAAATGTGTTGTGGAGTTTACGGATCGAATAATAACGGAACGGCGGCTAAGCTTGGAGAACGGAGGCGACGGCAAAGCTCTACCTCGTCGGATTATTCGGTTGCGGGCGGTTCACGGCGCAGGAAACGGGCGGACAGTAATAACGAACCGCAATCACCACCGCCATCACCGCAGCCTGCAGTACAATCTTCGCTCTGGTGGAACGATCGACAGACGAAAAAATGCAACGTGTTTATTATCTTTGCCAGCGGAGCGCTGTTTTCGATGGTGGCCTTTGCCCTGCTCAACCTAATCCCCACACCACAGCATCCGCCAACGAATCGGGCCGCGAATGGACGGGCGTTGTTTGCTTCGAATCCGCGCCATCTTCCCGCTGGTTCGATGCTGCGGTTGGCCGATGAAACAAGAGTCATGGAACCGTATCTGCCCGTGCGGAAGCAATCGCTACCCGTTCCGGACCAGGAACGTACCGCAGTGCCAAGCAGTGACAGCGTAACGAACGAACAGGAAGCGCTCGGATCGCTGAAGATGGCTCTCGAGATGAAGCTCTCGGGAAAGGATGATAAGGCACTTCGGTTGTTTCAGCATGCACTAGCACTATCACCGAGGCATCCGGAAATACTGACCAAATACGGCGAGTTCCTGGAGCACAACCAGCAGGATGTGGTGTCCGCAGATCAGTACTACACGCAG
>NC_064874.1:83176152-83266152 GCF_943734745.1 Anopheles darlingi | reverse complement strand
GTAGCCATTAACACCCAACTTATAGGGCAGTGTCAGCTCGTCCAGGTCTTCCACCGGAATATCAGTACCGGCGACTCCAAGCAATCGGGCAGTGCGCGTCTCATTGTAGTGATTGGCTTTCCGATCGAATGCTGGTGCACCGACGGCTATCATTAATCTCGGTGGCTCGTCATCATCGGCTTCCGTTAGGAGATTTTCCTGTTAAAGAATTCATTGGTCAAGAGAGGGCACTACGCTAACGGAGTCTACACTGCTGAAAAAAATTCGGAACCCTTCCTCTAACTCACCGCTGTATCTGTGAAGGCATGAGTCCATGTCGGTGGATGTTCGACACCTTGCAGCACCAGCGGCGTTGCTATCACGGTAACATACTTCAGTACTTCCTCCTGTACTTCATCCAGCGACTGAATGTGCGAGTAGTAACCACGGTTAAGGCACGCCATCCACTGGATCTCGCGCACTTTCGTCACCTCGCGACCGAGTAAATATGTGAAGACGCGCACCGGTATCTTGGTACCATTCTCGTACCAATTGTACGCCTCAAACACCTCTGTGATGTTGCTCGGTACACCGTCGGTGATGAGCATAATGGCTTGATTGCAGCCGCTCACCGATTCATTACAGCGTCGGATTTCACGATACTATTGTACGGCAGAGATAGTTTGTTAGTACCCCCAGAATAAGCTTCTAAGAACCTCCGGTGTTAGATACCTTTTGAAGCAGCTCAAATGCCGCAATAAAAGCCTTCTTCACGTTGGCATATCCTTCAGGTAACAGTTCGCGTACTTTTTCGTTGAAGAATCTCATATTCTCCGGTGTGGCTTGTACCAGCATATCCTTTAAAAAAAAAAACGATCACGTACATTTTACAATTGATGATGTCATACGATAGGCAGGCTTACCTCAAAACAAGGAATCAACGGTTCCACTCCGTTCGAGTATTTGTAAATGTTTATAAAATCATTGTTCGAAAAAGTGTCGAGAATACTTTTCACAGTTAGCTGTGCGATGTAGTTCCGGTAGCCCGTCATCGAGCCGGAGTTATCGAGCAATATGACGATATCCTTCGAGCAGGTAGCGGTCTCGATGTACCATGATCGTTTGCGACAATCAAACGTATCAACGTGCTCCCGGTTCCACTCGAGTGCGGGATAGTGGCGCAGCATACCGGTGTACGATCCGAAGTACTGCCATGACAGGGCCGGATCCGATTGATAGTTCTGCATGAACACTTCATCCAGCGATTCGGACCATTGCAGTGCTTCCAGTACCCATGGGTAACGATCGTAAACGTTCTGTGGTACGTGTACCGAGCTGTAGGACGTGTTGACCGAGATGTTGAAAAAGTGTGTATCCGGGTTCAGTGACATGTTCCGATACATCCACTGGTTCTCCTGTAACGTTTCCGGTATTTCCGGCTCCGGTCGTCCATCAATCTAAAGTAATATCGAAATCATAAGCTACGTTCTTAATTCGTTCAGTGGGAAACTCTCAGCAGTCGCTTACATTGGAGTACTTGCTGGAGTAGTAGGAGAAGTTCTCAGCCAACGTCTCGTTGTAGCTGAACTTTTCCGACAGATTCTCGGCCTGGTTAATGATGCACTTGATCGCGTCCATCTTACGGATGAACATTCGGCCAACGTTCTCCACAATGGACTTGATCAGCGCCGTCCCGTCCTTGTGTTCGACTCGGGCATTATATGTTTTGTATTTCTGGAAACGAAACAGAGGCGTTTGATCAGCCTGGAGTCGATCCGCTCTCTTGCCATCTACTGCGCTGTCAACAAACCGCCGTTATTTCCTCCGCCTTTGTCATCGTCTGCGCCAGATCCCAGAGCTCCTCCCCGAAATTGTCACCCCATTTTTCCATGCTGCGACCAGTACCAGCACGGACATGCGGATATAGAGAACAAAACGAAAGAGAGAGAGAGAGAGCGGGGAAGTACGTTAGATGTTGATGTAAGAATGGAGTAATCAGTTCCCTCGGTAACAGGAGTTAATAGGTCAGATTTCGATTGTGATAAATGATGATGTTGACCGACCGGCGTTGACAAACGAAGCGGAAGCATACAACATATGCGGCACGCTAATTGCGCATTCCTCCCTGCCCATGGACCATGTTCGATACGGGGGCAACTCAATTATTCTGCATGTTGTATGACCTTTAATTGCTGGAAATGATGTATCATCCCTTCAATCGCCATAAGCATAGCATATGGTATGCTTGTTATTGTTATTTTGATGGGTAGAAGTCAAAAGTGCAATGGAAGCTCACATTAATGAGCCGAATGAATATGTCGGTCATATAAAAAAGACAATGTATGCCACATGTATAAATTACGCTTTAGAATGAAATGCTTTCTAGTTATTGAAACCAATAACCAATGGTTTTGTTGTTGTTGTGTTTTTAGCAAAACTAAGAAATATTCATCGACATTGACGCCAGAATAGCAGAACTACCGACTTGCAGGACGACGGCGCACGATCGCGAGCAGTGGAGGAATCTTCTGTGGCAGGCCAAGACCGCTCGTCGGTTGAAGCGCCGGATAAGTAAGTATGTAAGGAAATATTCATAATACGAATCAGCTTAACGTCCACTATGTAATCTAATTGATTTGATCACTAACCGGATAGGTTGTTGATTGTTTTTTTTTTTATTTAGCCAGCATAGCTAACGCTAACAGCATAGGTTCAGGGCCTACAAACCTAATCAGTTGGTTTTGCTGTTTGCCCAAAGTGCTGTCCAAAGCATACGCTTGCGTGTACTCTTAGAAAAGGAAAAAAAATCCAAATCACTGGTCGGTAAATATTGTTTAAAAATGAATCGACTAGTAGTTATTCCTGAGATCCGGGATGCAACCCTTTAGCTATTGCTATTGCATTTTGGAATTTGCGTTCCCCGCTACATGGTTTGCAAATAACCGCACGAATGGAATTTCCCTTAACATCATGTCATCCACAAAATTCCCAAAGAAAAAAAAAACAAACCACTGACTATTCCACAAAATAAGCCGGCAGAAAATTCAGATAATGTCTTAGCTGACTAAGGCCACGGGGTAAACATGTATCAAGGTTGGGGGTCATTTAGCCGGTTAAACCGAGTCGGCGAATTTGTTGACAAACAAGAAAGCTCGTGCCTCCACCGGCATCACGGCAAAGAGGCTGCGGCTGCGTTAGTCTATCATCGCATCGTAACACCCCTGCCAGCCAGGTTTTGGTTTTGGTTCGTGCGTGGTTCGTTAGACGACGCGACCGACCACGTGCTAGCTGCCCAAAACATGCCGTACCGTGAGTGTGTGAGTTAACGAAAGAGGAAGGGGTTGGCATACAAGGGGTAGGTCGGGAGGGGGTGTGTATCTGAAAATAGCATCCGTGATGTTTCGTCGAGTTTTCCTTCGCCAACACACACATGCGCGCTGAGGCTGAGGTTTTCCTTCTCGCAGGCCAACTGTCAACCAATCGGCCAACCTGTCAACACACTGAGTAGACGGAATGAGGAAAATTCTGTCGCTCCACTAGGCAAATTGGGAGCAAATTATATCCCGCTCTGTATACCGGGGATGATAACGACCAAGCCTGTGCGCTTGGGGCAGGATGCCAGATATGATCCGCTGGTCGCAGCCGTTACTCACATTTCCGTTTCCACCGAAGCGCTGACGGGTTGGTCGGGCAATTTTATCCATAAAAGGCAAAGCAGGATACCGAGCAGGAAGTTCCTGCTGGCCCGTGCTTGGCCAGCTTGGAGTTTCATCCTGATCGGTTGACGCTCCGCAATTCCGCTCTCCTCCTCGGTGATGCAGCTTTTCCCTCCGCAAACGCACAGACACACTACACTACACTTAAAGCTATTTATTGGCTCTAGCTCTAGGGACGACGGGACGACCAAGAGATTCCTCTCCGGTTAGCTGCACCTCATTCCGAAGTGCACAGCGGAGCTCAGGTGTTGCACGATCTATAATTTTCCCATTCACCAGCGCTACACAGAGCGATACCGTTCGTCCGGGGGGTGGCCTCGAGCAGACAGCCAACGCGATTCGGTTGCCACATGGAACCGCGATCCTGGGCCGTATGCCAAAAACGGGACCAATTTTAGCTCACCTCGCGCACTCACTCACGCACGCACGCACGCACGCACGTACGTACACGCACTTGTTCGGCCGAGCTCGTGCTCGGTTCTTTGTATACTGACCTGACAAGTGGCTGGCAGGCGCTCTGCTTACTGGCGGTGACCTGGCGTGGAGGAAAAGTTAACGAAAGAATTTTCCCATCGACCCCACCACAACGATAAACGGCACGAGCGTGGCCGGTGGCCTCATCTGTCATACGATGGGAAAAGTATTTTCCCATTTTCATCGGTTTGAATCTACCGTTTTCAGAGAGCTTTGCGGGAAATATTTTGGCAAATTGATACCAGTCAAATATCCACAAGTCCAGAGAAGCTGTGGCGATTTTAGAAATTGCTTTTGCAATACTATAAAGTCCATTGTTACAATAGTATTCTAGAGCACTAGCACCAACGGGAATCTTGATCGGTACTAGTGCATTAACTATATGCATTTTACAACGGAAACACGGTCTTAATACCGCTACTATAATATAATTTGAAGTTATAAGCTTTCACGGACATAGTAAAAACATAATACTGCGGTTATTTCCCGTTAAGAAGTTCAGATCTCAATGCAATCTAGAATTGTTCGTTGACACCGTTGATTTCCTAGAAATCGATACTCAATTTCTGCTCATTTTAAACCACATAGGCACCCATCGCAATCGCGCTGCTCCTATTAGTTTAAATAGTAAATATCATGGTTCCTAGGAATTGATTAAAAACCGTTTAAATCTAGCCTCAGAAGCTTGTTCATGCGTCTGATAATAGAAAGATCAACAAGAAAGGGGACCGACAATAATTTTCGCATCGTCACGACAAACTCACGGCCACTGCAAGGCACCTCGGGTGCGATAGTTCTCCCTGCGATTCCTTCGCTTACCACTTACCACCCATTAAGTACAGCATACACACCTTATCACGGGGCACGCCCGAGAATTTGGGCGAACGACTGGGTTAAAATTGAATTTGGCACAATTGAGGAATGTCATAAATTTGAAATTCCCATAAAAATCATCCAACTTTTGGCCATCAAGGTTTCCCCTCTCAGCCTCGCCTCGCCCGCTCACCTCCACCATCCAGAGCGTTTGGCACAGTCGGAGGCAGCCCGGACCCGGTGCCCTATCTACTACCGATCGAATTTATTGACCGTAAAGATTTGGATAGACCACCCTTGTGTGGGACAATTGCATCGCTGTGTGTCGGTTCTGGTACGCACGAGAGCTTCAACGGCGTGCCTGCCACCGACCGACGAACGACTGGCATAAGCGATGATGATGATGATGCTGGTGAGCTTCCATCCGGTCTGCTCGGCTGGCAGACCATCCGTTGCTCTCACGGTTCCAATCGGGTAGTATGTTGCGGCTCGGATGATGCTCGGATCGGTCTCGTCGGCTCAGCATCCTCAGCACCGCGCCGTTGGGGACCACTTCCTCATGCGGTCATGTCCATGGTCGCACGTGAAGGTTAGATTCGAGAGAGTCTGACCTTCACAAATTGGTTGTCACAACAGAGAAAACCATGTGACTCACCGCCGAGCCGCCCAAAAGAGCACTCGCCGGCTTTCCAGCTGGATTCACTCTGATTCCGGGGGAAGCAGTTCGTGGAAGCTGCATAGTTTTTTTTCCTGTTGTTGTTGTTGTTGTTGGAAATTTCTGCTGGAGCATTACTGGAACTCTTGTGCAAGATGATTTGGAAACTGCACACCTGCCTTGTGAGGCGAACTGACAACAATTCCTCAAATAAAATGCCACAATTGGATCCAATGTCAGTGACGGTTTAAGTACTAAGGAATGATATCGAATACTTTATAATCCACCAAAAGTAGAAAAAAAATCAACTTAGCAGAAGACTCCACCGCATCTCTTTCTCTCTCTCTCACTCTCTATCTCTTTTGATCTCGAATCCCGTAAATTCGAGAACTATCGTTTATCATTACCATTTCATCCTTCAAAAGACCTCGTTTCGCTGGAACCAGCGGGAGCAAACTGCACCGGTAGAACGGTGTGTGCCGGCGTTATATCTGTAGCGAAACATGCCATATACCGCTACGGTTCGCGATTCTCTCCGATGGCGAGTTTACGCTTCTCTTCTAGCTCTGGTGGCTCTGCGGGGTTCCACGCCTTTAGCGGGCCCGAATGTGGCACAAACAAAACACAGCCACACAGCAGCCACACAGTCTGTTCTCGTTGCAATGCAGAACAAATACTCTCCTACCGCGGGAGCAGACACCAACGGCAGCAGCAAAGCTTTGACCGAGAGATGGCAAAGAGGCTATGACCGGCGAGCAGATTCGCGAATCGTGGATCACGAAACGAACGGCGGTGGTACGGAGGTGCGACTTGGGTTACTTTTGCAGCTGGACGAGCCCATCTCCGGTCCAGTTCGGGGTCGAATTTTGTTTTTTTTTTGTGTTTGTTTTCGGCCCGAGAGCGTGTTCTCCGCTGCCAAATCTCAGCCGCACTTCCAGGTCGCAGTGCGAGTTGAAAGAGGGCAAAGAGGATTGCTAGATTGCAGCAGTTCCAGTAGGCTTCCACTGCTCGGGGTTTGAATGACACGTTGCTATACCGCTGGTATGATAAGACGTAAAGGCACGCCCATGCTTCAGATTCAGCTTCAATCGTGTATCTAGATTAGATCACTCCGATATCGACCGCTTGATTGCTCGTAGAATCATCTCGATTCGGACAGGTAAATGGTTTTATCCATCCACAGCAATTACACTCATCCAAGTGTATTACCCAGCAGCTAGTGCAATTATCGGTTTTATTTTATTTAACAATCCAACCAGCCTACCGGTGCCTGGTGTGCCGGGCCGGAGGAGAAAGGTCCACCGCCGGAAAGCTCTGGCCACCGATGACGATGATTTGGCGAGAGCCCTATCGTTGGTGGCGCTTCCACGATGCTTGATGATGGTGATGGTTGCGTGTACGAGCGCAGAGAAATGAGAGAACCGCCGTACCCGAGAGTGGGAAGGAGAGAGAAAGAGAGAGAGAGAGTTGGAATAACCCGCCGTGCCGGAAACCATACACCGGCACACCATCCGGCAGTAGAATCGGTGACGGCGGCGGCCAGAATCTGCTCAGCCTTCCTACCGAACGGAGCTAGAACCGCTCTGGTGGTGCTGCTGCAGCAGGTGACTGTGTGTGTAGACCCCGAGGGTTGCGCTTGGTGCTGGGTACTGGTGGTGCTGCTCTGCTGGGTTATTTCCCGATTAATCTGCATTTCCGGCGATCCGCCTGCAAATCGATCGATCAACGGTGTGCTTCAGAGAGGTGTGTGTAGGGTGTGTGTGTGTGTGGTGTGGTCAGATGGTGGCAGAAGCATGCTTCTTCCGGTGCTGCTGCTGCTGCTGACAGTGCTACAAGAGATGCTTCTTCTTGCGTCAAGAGAGTGCTTCGTCGTCGCGATGTGCACCACCACCGGCCTGGCCTGAAGGGGCTTCGATGATTCGACCCGGCTGTGTGGTAATAATCGTACGTTGCGTTGCGTTGTGCGGTGCAAGAGCCCAGCAGGCTCACACCTGAAACCAAGAGAGAGTGAGAGAGAGAGAAAGAGAGAGAACGAGGAATAGAGGGAGAAAGTGAGAAAGAGAGCATGTGTTTGTGTGTGTGTGTGTGTGTGTATGTGTGTTTGTATGTAGGAGTAGGCTCTGGAGCGCGATTGCAGATCCACGCATTTTCCCCGACGTCCACACGACGATGGGACGATGGGGCGGATGGCGGTGTGGTGAATGTCGGACGTGTGGTCGTGAGCGCTGGTTGGGAAAGACGGTGAATCAGGTGATTCGATTTTCCACGTCGCCGCCGTGAAAAACGCCGACTGGCGTCGTGGGGAACTTGGGCAGTTGGAGAAGGTCGCGTCGAGCCGTGGTCGAAGGCATGGCATACGCCCTGACACAATCCTGGCCAGCAGCCTGCTATGGAAGCTCTCGCGGCCTGCTACTAGTGCTACTGCTACTACTGCTGCTGCTGCTGCTGCTACTACTAGAAGCTCTTCACCGCTGCGGACAACCCCAAAGAACACGACGTGGTGTTCCCTCGGCTCGAGATCTGGATCACCGGACCACCGTGGATGTGGCGACCACCACTCGGCTCGAGGGAGACCTTTCGATTCAATAACAATAACCGCGTCCAAATTGAATTAAATCTCATCTTCGGACAGACTTCGGTGATGGCCGGCCGCATGATACTCTGGACCGACTGGACGCGAGTATATGCGCGAAACTCATGCTGTAACAATGTTGTTGCGAGCCCCCGATGTTCGGCTCGGTCAATAACGGGTGTCTCTCTTTCATCAATCGCCGCTCGAAAAGCGCCAGCTCCACCCGGTCTCCCCGGTACAAGGCGCAGAACGGCATGGTGCATTAATCAAGTGATTGCCGGCACCGCAAACCCTACCTTCTGATGCTGCCGGATTCTTCGATTCATGCGCGCGCGCGCGCGCCCGAACGGGGGGGCCATACATTGTACACCTATAGAAGTGACCGCCGCGGCTGCAGGCGGCCTGCATTCCACTTGTGCAACCCGCTATCCATCCGCCCGGCCCAATCGATACGACGACGAATTCTGGCCTCTTCCGTAGCGGCATCGCGAAACAACCTTTCGTACTGTTCGCGTGTGTGTGTGTCTGTGTGGCTGGCTCACGGTCACACAATTGTCGTCGATTAATTGACTTTAATTGAGTTTCTCCAACCGAAAGGTCGCTCATCGCTAGAGAGTGTCCCATCAAACTGGCCAACTACGGTGCTACGGGGCGCAAGGCGGGGCGGGGCCAGGGGTTGGCCAGGTTGGGCCTCTAATCGCAAACAGGCGACACGGCACGCTACACCGATACGTTGATACACGTCGATTGACGTTGGATTTGCCACCGCCTCATGCAGTATCCAACTAAGAAGGAAGGATGTAAAACGAAAGCCAAGAATGGCACGATACGACGATTCGTCGTCGACAATGAAGTGTGGGTTGAAGTGCCTCGCCTCGATACGGCGACACCCAAGGAAAAGTGTCACGGAATGAAGGAAGAAGGAGAAAATGCAATGAAAAGCGGTCGCGGAAAACGGTCCCCCTCTCCTGCTTACAGTTAATCTCACATCGAGATTCATCGCGGATCGTGTGCCCCCCCTCTCGACGGCCGGGACCATTCGTGATGTGTGTCCTACGGTGTTTCGCTTCGGCCAGGCCGTACGTACATGGCTGGTGCTATGCCACGCCGCGTGCTTGACATAATTGGCCACCGTTAAGCTCTTCAAGCGATTTAAATCTCGCTAATCGATTTGAATGGCCCATAAAAAGGGCGCGCTGGTTGAGGGGATTGGGTGGAGAGATTTTTTTCGGTCGCCGTTCGGTCCGTACTATCACGGGCGTGCCTCCGCGGATTCTTCTCGTTAAAATGCAATCTGTTCTAGGTTAATTTTTATGCCACCGATTGTGATTCCATTCTATAGCTCTTCTTATAACTTATCCAATCCGACCTTAAAGATGAGTGTTCTCGATCTTTTGGATCCCTGAATTGGTTCTTGGATGGTTTTTAAGAGCTGTGTGGAATAGAGTATCGACTTCCTTGACAATACTGCATCAATCATTGCGTGAATTATTATCACACGACCCCTAACTTCGCACCAGATGCTCCAAGAAGTAGTCTAGTAGATGAATTGGGATATAGTTTGAAGCTCGCTATAAATCTAAAAGCGTCGATAGAATAATACACTCACCACCGTAGTCGCTATGCAGCATGCTACCGTTTCCGGACGTTAAGAGCCAACACGAGCGAGAAAAGGAAAAGCAATCTAGAACCTAGAGGAACCTCACCCCAACGACTACTCTTGGGCGGAGGGCGAACCCGCAGAATGCGATGCAGACGGCTTTCCGCTCGGAATGATAAATTCTCTTCGTCGCGAAATAAATGATCCGGATGATAAACGGATGCTGGCAGAGAATGGTAGTCCGGTGGTGTCCTGGTCCCAGCCCAGTTTGATCGCGGGTATGCATCGGAATCGCCACCAAGCCTCAACCCTCCAGCTCTCAGAAAATTCAGCAGCATGCAGCATGTTGTAGTGTGGACTTTAGCAGGCCGTGCGGTTGCCCCAGCGAGCGGCAGAGCTGCAGAGCTGCTGCCGTGGTTTGCTGTGATTTCGGCTGATGTGCGCTACCTGACGATACACACCCGTGGCGTGTTGTTATGCAGTTCGGTGTGTTCTGAGTTCTGAGGGATCTAAGCAAGCTTCGGTGCCATCGAACCTTAAAACAAAAAATCCGCAAACTAAAGTGGTGCGCGATACTCGTGATGAATCGGTCCCCCGGGGGAACGGGTGGCGGTATTTTCCCACGGATTGGCCAGGTGAACAGGGTTGGAGTTGAGTGCGCTAGCGCGCGCGTGACTATCCAAAGTGTGAACCAGTGTGTTATTGTTCTAGCCGCCACCGTACCGGGTCGGTCAGCAGGCCAAGCCTCTATCTCCCCCAAAACGCTGTCTGCTTGACCTGCTACGTCCACGCCGTTGAGTGATTTAGTTTGATGAAACCATAGACCGTGCACAGTCAGCATAACAGTAGCAGCAGCAGCAGCAGTAGCGTGAATTTTTCGTTTTCTCTCCCAGTTGGGACTTTCACACTTCTACCATCGCAAATTGGATGCTGAGTTTCGTGTTGCTTTTCTTTTTCCTTTTTTTTATGGCCCTTCTTTTTAACTCGTTCTGTTTTTGTTGCAATTTTCATTTCGTGCAGATTTACCGCCAGTGTCTGAGGAGGTTGCTTTTCCCCGGAGTGCGCTTTGCTTTGTTTCTGCTGAACTTTTTAGTTTTGCGCTAGGTATGTATTAATTATCTTTCTTTCTCCATTCTTCTTTCGTTTTGTTTATTTTTTTTGCTCCTCTTTTTATATTTACTCCAGTATCTCATTTCTCATGTTTCGCCTCGCTACCGTTCTTTCAATCCACACATCATCGTCATTAACCGTATTATGGAGCCTTCTTACTGCCTTCGCATTCCCGTCTGTCATTCTCGAGGTTCTTCCGGCTTGTACGTTTGTTTCGGACGTTCGTTTCGCGAAATTTCTCATCTACCAGGTGTTCAAGCGCCTGCCTGGTTTTCGCAGTGTGTTTCGTTCTACCTTTTCAAACAATTACAGTTCGCATTTCATGTTTTTTCCCCTTTTTCTCCTGTTGTTGTTTCCTTCCCTTCAACGAAACGGGCTTTCTCTCTCCGCCTTTCTACGTGAAGGCGCACTCAGGGGTTGCACCACACAATCCCCGTTAGCCTCCGGGGTGGATTAAAATTTTGCAGTTTCTGCTGCGTACCCTAACAACCCCCACTACCACCAGTAGCGGTGAACAAGGGTTTGCGAAATTCGGAGGTACCAGTAAAACATAAAACAAAACCGACACACATGCCACACTCGGTGCTGACGGTGACGAAAGCAGCAAACAAATTCCAACTACAAAAAAAAAAAAAAAGACTCAAACTGCAGCTGACGAAAGTCCTGGGGTCCTGTACCGACAACACTAGGGGTGATGGATGGAGATGGATGCGAAAAGAAGAAGAGGGAAAAAAAAACTCAGGAACCATTTTCGAGACAGCTGCACACTGGGTGGTCTCGTTCTCTCTTTTTTGCTCCCGGCCGTCGCGGTTCTCCCCGACAAGCTACCGAATGCACTGTGCATCCTGGTCGGTGCAGATGGATGCGGATATATCCTCTGACGAGAGCACGATGACACGCCAGCGTGTGTTAGTGAGTGTGTGTTGCGCGATCGTTTCTCAAATCCTTTCGGTCAATAAAACTTCAATTTTCATCGTGTTAAAACTAGCACACGCTAGGACCAGGCGTGTAGACATGGCAAGGCCCACACTGACCGTCATCGATTCTGAGTACGCGCAGAAGATAGATGATACCGGAGCGATGTCGAACGGAACAGTTTCATTGAAATAACCGCTAGTACCCAGTGAAACGAGGAAAGCAGCTTAGCGTTATTGTGGCGCATAAAGCGGATTTAAGTTACTGCTGCTGCAGCAGCAGCAGCAGCAGCAGCTGATGCGTTCGATTGCTGACCCGAAATCGCATTGCAGCGCTTATAGTTTTTAGGCAATTGCAGAGAATTGCCCGGAGTGCATCGGTAAATCATGTTTGATTCTCCACTGGGGGCACTAGTCGGCCAGAAGCTAGGCTGTTTGGTTCGTGACTTGTGTCGATTTATCGTGATATGTTTTTCTAGTGTGGCATTCACAAGTTATTCCGTTTGAAGGAATATGATAGCTGTTAACACGAAGTTCGCACAATTATCTGTCAACTGTCACTAAAGATGCTACCATATTCTACTATCTCCGATAATTAAATGGTATTTAATGGAAGCGTACTAACTGACAATGCAGGACCAAAAGCTAACTAAAGGATCCATGCGAAAGAAAGGCAACAAAAACAATGGATAGGTGCTCCTTTAAACTCAATTTAGAGCAATTTGAGAAGTAAGAGACGCTCTAAGTACTTCATATCCTGCTGGCTGGGAAAGCGGCTTCCCTCGAGGACTATTTCTGAGGGAGTGCTTGAATCGTTTTACGGTTCAAAGTTCAGAAATTGGTTTACGCCAGCAAGCTTGGTTTGCTAGCAGCCGGTGCCGTGTAGTTGCTGGCGTCATGGCGTGTGTTGATGGAGAAAATTCAAAATGAAATGAAGTTTAATGTTTACATTGCTCCAAGTCCCGGAGGAAGGTATTGTACGGTGTGTCAGAAAGACTCATTAAACCATCTCCATCTAGATGAACCCCGAGCGAGGATGGTGAAAGGCTTTTAAAGAAATGCAAGCTGCAATGTAGAGTCATTGTTCTACGTGTGGGCGTCCTGGATCATACGGCCCAAGGACCAAAGCAGCGGCGAGCTACTCGCAGGACAATAGACCCAAAGGCCCCTCAGAAGACTCTTGCAATAAGAAGTGTACTTAACGTGCACCGGTGTAGTTGCAGTGGCTGCTAGCAACCACTGCACGACTGCCGAAGATGCCGGAAAGGAAAGGGGGTCTTTTCTTCTCGGGTGACACACACTGGCGTGCAGCGTGCAGCACTACTCTTCAAGGGTGTGCGATGCGTCGATGGGTGGCAAGTGTCGTGGGAGCGTTTAAGATGAGCGTCGCGCCTTGAAGCTCGCTTTTCAAACTGCAGCAAACTGAGAAGTAAAAAAGAAAAAGAAAAAAAAAGATTGGGAGGAAGAGCTAACAAGAAGAGCGGGAGAGGGAACACCTTTTACAGAATTGTGCTTTGTTGGTCGTAAATCGGGAATTGAATTTCCCATCAGCCTGGCTCAAGGAAAATGGATGGTTATTGTAAAGCAGCTCGGGCGCCAGCTACCACCGGAGCCGGAAGAGACGGGCGCAGTGGCCAACTCTCTCTGTCTCGCTCTCTTTCTCTCTCTCTTTCCCACTCTTCGCTGTGCCGTGCTTTGACTTGCGTCGCGTGCCCGGCATGCGCCATGCGCCGCCCAGAGATACCCCATAAAAGTGTCACCATGAGCCTTTTATCGGAAATTTAAGGTTTCCTGTGAACCCGCGGTCCTGGTCCCGGCTCCGCACCGGACCGCGGGATCCGCCATTCTTCGGCTGGTCTTCTTCGGGACTGCCAATTATCTGCGCCGAAACGGTGCCAACAATGGTGGTGCAATCGTTCGGCAGGCATTGAACGGCAGGCAGGACTGCAGCACTCTGCTCTGCTTTGCTTCTGCACACTGTCTGTTGGCAGGGAAGTTGACTTTTGTGCGGTTTCCTTAATTAAGGACTTCACCCTCGCAGTACCGTGGGCGACACTCAGTGTAAGGTGCAGGTATGGTGCAGGTGCTAGCGCTCGGAGTTCTTGATATTTGTTTTTTTTTTCCCTGGCGTCGCGATCCGCTTCACCAGTAACGAGGTGAGGCAGTGATGGCCGAATTTCCTAATTGCATTACACATTACACAATCGAACGCGCTGGTTCCCCATTGGTGCACATCACATAAGAGGATTCGCAGCTCGGATTCGTTTGGCTATTTAAAAGAGAGTCCGTTTTCCGGTTCCAGCTTTAAAACCCTAGCTGCCCCGAACTCGTACGATCGCATTATTAAACCTGCAAACCACAAAGGGTCATCATTAGTAACAGTTTACGAGACGAGCGTGCGTTTTAGTGATAATCATAATAGCTTCGACGAAAGCCATGAGAATCATTTAGAGCGGTACACCCTTCTCACTAGGATCATTATCTTGAAGAAGTGATGGTCCTTTAGATTTGATGATTGTATGATTGTGGTGATACGTATATGCTCTCTCTCTCTCTCTGGCGTTTTTGTAAACCTTGCATGCTGGCTGCGTTTTATGGCTCGTATGTGTAGTTTTCGCTCCGTCCAACATTTGTGGTCATCCTTCCCTCGTACGGTGTGTGTGTGTCCTCGAGGGCAACCAAATCGACTATTATTGTTGTTGGTGTTGATGTAACGACGGTTCAAATGATGAGCATTGTTTTCTCACATTAAAATGGGTTACCATTTCGCCTCTGAGTAAAATGAAACAAAACGGTACGACTGTCGTGAGGCGGATTGCGTTCACTGGACAATTCAGTGGAATAACAGACATATCCTAAATTCACAAGATCCCTTCTTGTTGTCCTGAATCCCCTCCCCGTTTTGTGACACTTGTGCGTTTGGTTCGCAAAGCGAATTTGGCTGTTGGGGTGTCTGATCTCCATTAACATTCGCCTACCAACATTCCGTTGCCTACGGTATACTTTTATTTTTAAGCCATTTGCTTACGGCAAACGAAACATTCGCAACAACGGCGGGTTCTACCTTCTTTCTACCTTCGAGCTGGTTGGCCTATGTCAATACGAAGGCAAAGCATCAACATGGTGGTGTAATGCGATATGATAATAATCCGTTCGTTTATTTTCACACTCACCGAGGCGAACGAATTAAAGTACCAAAAACAAACCGAACGTCCACCCTCAACTCGCTCCGCCCGGGGGCCAATGCATTTGCTACTGCTTTTCCCATTTCCACGATACCACGTTAGCTTTGGTTTTATACTTTCCGGTTCTCGGTTTTTGCTCTTCGTTTTGTTGCTGCTGCTGCTGCTGCTGATGCTGCTGCCACCGGGGGTTTTCGTGCGTTGTTCAGGCATTGCCATGATCACTCTCTCGCTCTCCGTGTTTGTATTTCCAACCGGGTGACCCCTGCCCCCGGCGCGGAGGTACTGGTGACTCGTGATACCCTGTGCCTTCCACGCATAAATGTATGTTTTCCTGCTCGCCGGGCCCCGAAGTCCTTCGATTCTGAACCGCAACGCTCAACGAAGGATAATTTTCATTCCCGTTCAGTCAGCCTCTCCCGGAACTCTGGCCACGGGTCTCTGTCACCTGTTTGTGCACAAGGTCAAACGACTTGAAACGAAACCCGCCTAGGTGGCCATGTTTCTGGTTGCGTCCACGGGGTCAACGGTGTGGAGTGTGTCAACAGTGAGTGAAATGGAAGCGTGGTGAGTACCGCGGCAAACCGACCACCACACTGATGGTTGCCTAAAGGGTGCCGACAAACCAGTGGAAGTGGCCCGCCCGCGTGTGCGTGAGAAGTGCCGTGTTTTGTGTAAAAGTTTGGATGTGCAAAAATAAATAAATAAATAAATAAAATCCCCGCGCGAGCCGCGTGAAGGTGGCCGGTGCCGATAGTAGTGCCAAGCGCGACGGTGACGGTGATGCACAGCAGCTCCCTGGAAAGCGCCAAAGTCGCGAAGTGACCCCCAAGTAGACGGCACGAACGGTGAGCGACTAAAGTGCGAAATCAACCGGAAAAAAGGGGCTGCTTCACTGGAGTGATTGTTTGCCAAATAATCGCCCCCTCCCCCCACACCAAACCGCCCCCGACCCCTGGAGTACTGGAGGTTAAGTGAAGCAAAGGAGAAAGCGTGTGTGTGTGTGTGAGAGAGAGAGAGAGAGAAAGGAGGCTGAGGCTCATCGGTGGCCACGGGGGTAAGCCTCTGGGAAAAGCGCGTCCGCTTCTTCCCGGTTCCCGGCCTTCTCCCCTTCACTTGATTGTCTTCCCGCCCGGAGCTACCAAACGGCCGCCACGTTGGAATACCAGGAGGAAAGTTGTGCGTGTTCGCACAGCGTGGAAGCACCGCCACCATCCTGCTGCAGGTAATGTTCACCGTCCACCGGATTTTGCGTCTTTGCGTCTCTCTCTCTCTCTCTCTCTCTCGCTTTCTGTGCCGATGTCCAACAGTTTCCTAGCAGTGGCCGTATGGCCCCCAACATGAAATACGGTCCTCTGGAGCTCTGGATGGCTGGAGCTCTCCTAAGGCTCCACGTCCCTGAGTGTACGCCTCGTGTCATTACCGGGTGCCATTTGTTCTCGAGACATTCGTGTTCGTTCGTCCGACCGATGGTGGTCGGTCGGCTACTGGAAATAATGTTAAAATTTCCCTTCTGATTTCAATGATTGGCCTGCAGCAACCGGAGGGGGGGGGGGGGGCTGAAAATGGAATGGAAAACGAACGTCGAAGAAGAAACAGCCCCGAAACCGGGGATCGCCTGACATCGCGTTGGTTGGTCTATGGCAAAAGGAGCTGCGAGGAAAAACTGAAGCAGAAAATCGCTCACAAACACATTGGCCAGACTAGCCACCTACACTGATACACAGACACACACACACACACACACACACACACACACATTGGCCGAAGAGGTTGACCTCTGTGTGGCAGATGAAATCAGAAAACATTAATTCCATCCTTGGCGATTGGTACGATGGCAGAAGTCCTTCTCCCTGGTCAAACAGTTGAGAACACACACACCCTCGTGGCCGTAGCTAACGAACAATACGCCAAGTTGGCAAAAAAAAAAGGCGAACAGCACCAAGTATCGGAACAACATTCGAATATTTGCTGATCGAAGAGAGGAGCTCTCGCTAGCCTGAAGAAGCATCGCATCGCAGTTTCGTCCTTTTTGCGTTTCGCTTCTCTGGATGGACACTTGGACATTGATCTTTGATGCGAACGTGTTGCAGCGGCGCTTTTCCGAAGATGGTTTTTTGGCCCATTCCGATCTTATCGATCGAACCAAATAGCGATGGAAAAAATGGCAACGCTGGCTGCTGCATGTCCGAGATGCCGAGTCCGTCCGTCCGGAGAAAAGTTTACCAAAAAGTTTTCGCCACTCCCCCGGAGACCGGGTGGAAGTCCCGAGGGCAAAACAGAAGAGGCCATAATGTTGTTCATCTGATTTCGCTTCGCTGCGTTGGGGGGAGGGGAGAGCTTTACTCATTTAACCGCATCCGGCGTGTGTAATGTTTTGCCAAGTGCCTTGGGCATTTGCATACGACATGCAATTTCCAGCTGACTTAGTTCGGTAAGGGATCACACACATAGACACACACACACACAAACAGGGGCCCCGATGTTATCGTTGCGACCAGCAAGGAGCATAACAAGATGACGAGATTTTTTCTGAATAAATGAAGCATTTGAAGCGTGTCCTGCACCGATGCGGCTGCTGCTGCTGCTGCTGCTGCTTGAAGCTTCACTTTAAACCCGAGGAATTGTGTAGCTATTTTCACGCGATGCCACGGAGCATTCGTTAAAGATTTGCTTTAAATGGAAAATCAGCGAACATTCCGGGGTGAACTTTATAGATGCCCGATGGAGCAGAGTCCTTTTATCGACACAAAAAGGCACCGAAAACAAAACAAAAAAAAACAGCTAAGGATCATCGGCATGCGAAGGGATTTGACGTTTGAGGGACGTTATTACACGATGCTAGAAAGCAAGCAAGAGAACACGGCGCATCATTGGATTGAACCCAAATCCCTCACCCGGCGTTTCACTGACAGCAGTAGCCCAGCAGGAAAGGAAGAGTCACATCAATGACGCGAAGATCATACCGGGCATTACGCGCCGGGGCTAAAAAGGGCTGCCTTTGCCAGTGACGGCACCGGCACGAGTGTCGTCGTTGTCCTCGAAAATATTATGAGGATAAAATACGTGCAACAACCACTCAAGCGAGTGAGTGAGGTGATACAATGGGGATGATTAATGCTTCGGAATCCCATGCCCTCTAGTCCCTTTAGCTAGTCCCTTTACCCACCTGAAAGCACTTAAAAGGGATCGTGAGCCTTACGTGCCTTGAGTCCTTTCGCCCGGGCTGCTTTAGATTGACATTTGAAATCCGATGGTGACCCGACGAGATTGACCTACCCACTGCTTACCTGTCCGCTGGTTATGCTGTTGAATATGCATATTCCATTTTTTCCATAAAGCGTTTCCCTTTCTGAATTATGGACGACATTTCGCATTAAGCTCAATTATCGGGCATCAAATCGTGTCACAATTCGTGGGGTTTGTCTACATCCGATGATACGCAATGAACCTCATGTTGTCGTTGTAAAATAATGGCGGATAAAAATATGAAGCACAACCCGATTGACCACCACCGCAATAGAGCCAATCCGGAGCCATTAACAAGATGATAATATACCGTGCAGCATCCCACCAAACCGATGCGGATAATATGCAAAACATACGCTCGCGCTTATCATCCTCTTGGCCGGGGGGTTGACAAGCGGTGCAAAATTATGTTGTATCTTGTTTGCTGGAAGCCCGACCACATTAATTAGAGATTAAAGGCCTTTAAGGCCGATGCACCACCATTGTGTCAAATCGTCGGTCTCTTTGGCGGAGGAATTTCATCATAATTCACGCACCACCACCAGCACACACACATACCACAGCACAAGGGAACCATGTTGGACATGTTTTATGGAATTAATCCCACAAATGTCATCATCGGCCTCGGTGCGGTGGAAGTAATTGTTTTGAACAATTTACGAGCGCCACATCCATCAGGGAGTCTCCTCGTAGGCCGCGCCCCTTGGGAGGACGAACGGATCGGATCGATAACAATCAATTGATTGCATATTGACAAATGTGATGTGGCAGTCCCACGGGGAGGGTGGAACAACGCATCCCATCCGTGGGAACTGCATTGTCGGAGGTGTGTCAACCCTTGGATGGAATTGAATCCATCATTGGAAGGTTGAAAAAAAAATCGCAAAACCCTCTTCTCCAGAGAAAGAGAGTGAGAGCAAAAGCACACTACAGCACCGTATGCGGATGTCTGCGTTCTCCCACGAGCACCATTCTTTTGAGGTCGTTTGGTGTGGAAAAGGGGGTCCCAATATGCTAAATTGGGAGAAAAAGGTTGCCGCAGAATTGGATGCCAATCAAAAGGTGGTGTCGTGGCGTGGCGTGCGAACTCGGTGACACTCGGCTGTCGTCCTCGGCGTCACTTGCAATCAGGTTGAGCAAATCAGTCACGCGGGGGGAATGCCGATTTTTCCCATACGAGGGGCTCGGTTCCGGTTCCGCCTTGTGCGATGCAACGACACGATGCACATCGTCGTCGACGTCGACGTCGTCGTCGTCGTAGGCGTTGTCACTCTGAAGCAAACGGGTAATTGAATTACGCCAATCACGTCGAAATAGTTCAATTGAGTCAATTCGGACAGACGTACGGACGGGACGGTTCGAGCACGTGGTACATTCCCAGAACGGCTGTGGTAGGTCGTTTGACGAAGTGCACACGCCACACACACACACACACACACACACGCGCGCCCAGTTGCAGTTTGATCCCGGCGCGCGAAGTTATCTTGTCGTACCTCTCGTGCATCGGCCCGTACCGTACCGTGAGACTCAATTCGTGGAGACCCCGTGGTTACAGTCGACGAGTCGAGGGTCAGCAATCGATTTGCATTTTTTAATCCCATCGCTTCCCTGCTGTGCACCAGCTGCGTTATGCTGCGGTTTTTTCTTTCGGGGCTACGCCTTTCGATCAATTGCTGGAGGTCGACAAAACCGGAGTCTCGGTTCTGCGAACTTCGCATTCTTGGCGTCCGCGTCTGTCCTTGAACTTGGGATTTTAGGGGGCTTGGGGCATTGCACTTCCCTTGCATGACACCTGTGCTCTGCTCTCTTATCTGCTTTGTGCCCTCGAACCTATCAAGGAATTCATGCATTCGTATGCTTACGATCAACGAGAAGGCAAAAAAATTTAGACTACAATATCCCAAACCATCCTAAGTGTTTACTTTCAGGCAGATCTAGACAGTTAAGGTTGTCCAAGAAGTTGAGACCTGTCGGAAGGGTCTACTGTCAATCGCCGAATGGAAATGCATAGAATACAGCACTCAAGTTGAAAGCAGTTCGTCAAACAAACAGCACAATTAGCATCATTTACACCCATCATTTTACCTTGCACTCCTGCTACAAAGAGCGCAATCATGACTGCCGACCTTTCAGCATGTCTTGAATAGCCCGGCAAAGCAAGAACCAGAGCACTAAAATAGAGAATGCACCGCCGCGAAGAAACGGACGAACAAATAGCGGTAGCCAGCCAATTCATCAATCCAGGAATGCCAGGAATGGACCACGGAAAGGAATCTCGCTGTCACTGTCGCTGGCTGTGTCCGCTGTTCGCCTCCATTAGCTGCGTCCAGCCACCGGCAGCGACAAATGGACATTTAATTTCATTTGAGTCAGCCTGGGCTGCGGGCTGCGGGCTGCGGGCTGCGAGCGGCTTGCCTTGCTTCTCTCTTCCGTGCCCTTCGCTTCTTCTCAGCTTTGAGAGCTTTGATGCGCTTGCAAAGAAGCCGGAAAAGCGACCAAAAGCGAAGCACAAACCTGCGGGGCTCTCTCTCTCTCTCTCTCTGTCTCTCGCTGTCGCTGCGGGTGGTGTCGGGAAGCGCGCCTTCACAAATAATGAACGGCCAAGGGTGCAAAATTCCAGCTTCCAGCTGAGAGGATAATTTCTCTTATTTTTTTTTGTAATCTTATTTGTTTTTGGCTCACAGCACGTGCAGGAGCCGCATCATCTGGCTAGTTGGGTCTGGCAGGCAAGAGAGACGGAAGGATACGACAAATCAGTTTCGAATGGTGCGCGCGGGCGTGGGAAGTGAGGAACAAGCATAACTCTTGGCGCGTGTGCGTCTGTTTGTGTGTGTGTGTGTGTGCGAGCGAACTTAAGTGAAGTTTCAATAATTTATTTGGCTGTTTAATTTAGCGAAGAGTCGATTCTCGATTCCACCGCAGCGATCGATAGACGCCAGATGAACAACGGCGGCACCGATGGTATTGGCCAACAGTCGCGGCCCCATTTGCTAGCTTGGGCCTGGTGCCTACTGCTGCTGCTGCTACTAATTGAATCCGATCTACGCGGCCGCACCACGTGCAGACGAGGGCGCCCTACGACGCCAGCATCGTCATTGCGCACATCTTGTACCAACCGGAGTTTTCGGCTTCGGCATTTTTGTGGATTTTTTTTTTTGCAAAATTGGTCCCTCGCGACTTGTTAAATCCCGCGTCTTTCTCTCTCTCTCTCTCGCACTTTGTCTTACATGCGGGTGCGATATCTAGAAGCGAAACACCCCTAACTAATAAATTCGCTCGCGAACGCGAACGGAATTCGTCGTCATTGTGGCAAGGCAAAGTTTAACCCGCTTTGATGACGAGCGCAAAAGATGGTTGGTTCGCGAGGAAAAGTTCCAAAACCTACCCCCGTTGTGGAGTGTAGAAGCGTGTGTGTGTGTGTGTGTGTGTTTGAGCAAGGGTACCGGGTACTTTTCTCAACTTTGCCACGCCAAGCGCTTCGCATGCTGACTGTGGCTTGCTGACTTATGCTTTTCACCATGGGAGGGAGGGAGGACGGGTGGTCTGACCATTTCTGGCGTTGCTGGCTGGCTGGCTGGCTGGCGCTGGAGTTGTTTTACGATGTGACATTTATCTTGTCACCCACCGGCATCTCCGTTGACTTTGAGCAGATGAAAGTGAGAGAATGGGTTGGGAAATATCATCGGACCGCTGCTGTCGTTGATGCGCTAACATAAGCGTCGTCGTCGTCGTCGTCGTCGTTGTCGCGAACAGCAGCGCGTCATCATGCCACACTTGTGTGTGTTTGTGTGTGTGTGTGTGCCTGTGTGATAATGCAATTAGAAATTGGGTGTGCCTGCTGGGAGGAGAAAGAGAGAAAAGAGAGGCGAACGCGAGAGTTTGTCAATTCAATTTACCACAAACTTTATGTAAATCAATCTTGAATTGCTTTCAAAAAACAAGGTGGCAGCAAAACTGTGTTCTCTTGGAGTTCTGAAAAAGCCCTCCCTCCGCCCATCCAAAGTTTCACACCTTCACCCAAAAGAGGACGTCTCTAAAATGCGTCTCCGCCAACGACCGTGAGAACCGCAGTTGGCAGTCTGCCAAATGAGGGATTGATGAGGGGGGGGGGGGGGGGGGATGAGCTGGCGTTCTAGCCAGCTCTGGCCATGATCTACTTCCAATTCACGTCCGGACAGCGCTTGAATCTCGGCAAAGCGATCCGTGTTAGTAGCACACCATGGCCACCATCGGATGGGCGCCGTGGGCTCGAGAATTCCCCCGAAATGCCACAAAAAGGGCCACACTAAATCTGGGAAATCTGCACGGGAGCAGAAACACCCGGATATGATGGCCAACGGGCAGGTGTGCATGCGCTGGTAGCAGCAGGGAGTTACAGGGCCAGAGGGTCATGTCCTTTGCACCCCATGTCCTGCCGGCGGCAGCAATCTGATGGAGGCCAATCAAGGATGCACTGTAAGAGACCGGAGGGGAGCGCGCGGTGGACGCCATTAATGGGTCCGATTGTGTACCGCAAATAGAAAAACGCTTTTTATCAACGAAAGCGCAGGTGGCAGGGGAAGAGGGGGTGGGGGGACGGTCAGTGGTGGTGAAGAACGCCATCTAACGCCCTGCCTGCGCCAACCGGGATGAGAAGGATGACGCTTCTCAAGCGGCGATGGTTGGCTGAATGCAGGACAGGAAATGATGCTTGTGCTGCTGGGAGTTGCACTCGGCCTCGGCACCCGAGCCCGAGCCCTGTCACCGATAGGACAATGGCAATGGCCGTTTGTGGTGGGGTCTTCCGGGTGGCATGGTCCCGAGATTCCGAGTTTTCACTCCTTTGATTACGAGAGATGGAGAGGGTGAGAAAGCTGTTGTGGCCAATGCCGTCGCGCGGCATGTTTAGCATCTAGGTCATGTCCCCCAAGTGGACACTTGAGTAATTATTCTCTTTTCTCACGTTAATTGAAATCGGCATTCCATTGGAGCGTCGCACCTGCGAGCAGATCGCCTTTGTTGCTCGTGTTGCTGCATTTCTAGCAAGCATGTCGATGTTGTAATCATAGCTGTGTTTGATAGTAGCATAAGTTATAAAACAACAAACTTCAAACAAAGCTTTAGAAAAGGACCCTTCAAACATGTTGCGGTTTCTTCAGCAACAGTATCTGTTGAGAACCGTTAAGATGCTGCTTATCATGATAGAAGAAAGAGGACATACCCTGGATTCGAATTCGAATTGGCATTTGTTATTACATAAAAACAAAATTACCCGGACATAACTACTAAATGCGTTTCTAGAGACAGGTTGTAAATTTGTTTCGACTCCATCCAAGGCCTTTCTATATTGAATTGTCATGTCGAGTTGCGATGTCATGGCATCCATTTTGTAAAGCCACACTCAATCTAGTGCTAAGCAAAAGCTCTTCAGCGATAGGGTGAAACATGTTGCGGGCACAAATAGTTCCATTGCAAGCACCCCAGTGCACACACTACCCACACTTTGACCTACACTTTTCATCAATTCAGTCAAATTTACAAACACTATTTCACAATCTCTTTCATAAACTTCTTCGGCTCTTCGGTCAGTTTTTCATAGCGGATTTCAATTTACTTGCGATATTTGATGTGGAAAATAGCTGGAACTACCAACTCTGCTCTCGAAAAGGAGGTGGTTTTAAATGCTGAGCTTCTTGGAAGGGAATTTCCATTTCATATGCACAGTTTGGTTAGTATCGATCCATCCATAACCTTTCTTTTGTGTGTGGGACCTTTTTCTTCAGAGTGAAAGGTGTTTCAATACTTCACTGTAAATTGTTTTTCCTTCCTAAAAAAACCCAAAATACGAAATGGCATATTCCATGCCGAACGGTAACTATGAAATTGGAGTCTATGGGCCCTATTGCGAGTGTCTTGTCTTGCAAACGAGACTGCCTTACTACTGCTGAAAAAACTTAGCAGTCTTGTTTAGCTTTTATGAATGAACTTGTGATTTTTTACAGCCTGATTTCAAAACAAATACTAATACTACCAAATTAATCACCAACACAATTAAAAACCAACATCTTTCGCTCCAATGGCAACTACGACCAAGCCAAAAAAATATACCATTTTCAGTCTCGTTTTCAAGACTCAGAGTCTGGTGCCAAAACCTACCAGACTCTGAGTCTTGAAAACGAGACTGAAAGTCGCGTTGCCATTGGACCGAAGGATGTTGGTTTTTAGTGGTGTTGGTGATTAATTTGGTAGTATTAGTATTTGTTTTGAAATCAGGCTGTAAAAAATCACAAGTTCATTCATAAAAGCTAAACAAGACTGCTAAGTTTTTTCAGCAGTAGTAAGGCAGTCTCGTTTGCAAGACAAGACACTCGCAATAGGGCCCTATGTCTATGACGCGTATGGACAGACAGTCGACGAGACTTGTCTAGAGATTGTTCTGGAACACATTTGCAGTTTCAATTTTTGATATTCGATTTACAAAATCCACAACATTGACTCAAGGCAAGGCACTAGTTGTAAATGTAACGGGCATTTAATGTTGTACCTGGCCCAACATTTCCCAGCCCATAAATGACTAGTTCCGGCATGCGACATTATTTTAATCGACCACTTAACGTCAGGTCACTCCAAGCGATTGAGTGAGAACGGTGGCGGTTATCCCTCGTCACCTGCAATTGCTTCCGCACACCCAAAATAGACGCCATTTTGATTCACGCTCGAAAAACGAACCGGCGCTGTACGAGAGCAGCAGCAGCAACACGCCTATCGCTGATTAATGCCATTTTAATCTTCCTCATTACAACCACGGCGTTCGTTCGCCGCATCAATGATTAATGATAGTTTGCCGACAGCGATAGCTTTTATCAGTTGCCGCTACCGAAGCCGCTTCTGTTCCGCTTCTCATCGTTTCACCTCGTGTGACGCCCGATTTGTCGGTCGATAGACCATGAGATCGGTGGCTGCGCTCTGTGCGTGTGTGGGCTGCCAAAATGTGTGTGGGCAGGGACACCTTCTGTGCCAACATATTCCAGAGCTCAATTACGCCAGCCAGTCGGCCACCCAGCCAGCCAGCCAGCCAGCCAGGGGCGGGAGTTATGGAGTTTCGTAAAGGTCGTGCACCGGAAAGCTGTAGCAGTAGACGCCCGCACTGGCCGGGGGTGTATGGTTTTGCGTTTGTTTTAACTTTCACACTTCTTGGCGCACGAAAGCGCATAAATTCTTATTAGCTTACCTAGGACACCTATACCTGCAAGTGTGTGCAAGAAGAACATGTCGGTGTCGGTGTGTGTCACGTCGCAACCGTTGAAGTTTCATTTGAGGGCAAAGGACATACAGGGCCAGGGCTGTGTATGGAGTAGGTTTTAAAGTTATTTCCAGGAATAGTTGAGGAGGGCGACTGTGTACGGGCAAAACATAAACGTAGCGGGCGGAGCAGTGTTTCCAGGGAAAAGTTTCCAGCGGAGCAACACATTTGCAGCCTCTGCACCAGCCCATGCTTTCGGTGGGTGGCAGCATTACATCCAGCTGTGCCTTTCGGAGAAAGGAGGGTGCGATGTATGTAGTTTGTAATTGAACTACACGCGCTAGCACGCTGCTCGTTGTTTAGCATAGCCGCCGTACTCTGGGTAGGTCCTTTCGGGACAACCACTTCCGGTCACGTGTTACGAAGGGAAAATAGGGAGGGAGCAGGAAAAGGGTTGCAGTGAGTAGTGGAGTAGAGGTAGAAAAACATAAAATTATAACCCCGATGACAGGGTGAGTTGGCAGCTGCCATGCTAACGTGCGTTGCGTGCATGTATTGGTTCGGTTTGGGGTCTACCACCGGATAGACGGACACAGGGCGTACGCGTGGTAGAGTGAACGAAAAATACAAAAACCGAAAGTGACATCGACCACTAGGACCGCAGCAGGAGGACCCAGCAGGACCCCAGCAGGACCCCAGCAGGGCGCCCAGACCTTAGGTCTCTGGGAACCACAAACTCCAGGGATCAGCACGAACGCGGGACCACAGGCAAACCTCTAAATCATACGACGAGGGCCCAATCACCTATTGTGGTCGACAGAACGAGAGAAAAAGAAAGAGAGAGAGAGAGAGAGAGAGAGAGAGAGAGAGAGAGAGAGAGAGAGAGAGAGAGAGACAGCAGGTCTGCGGCAAAATGTGTCTTACGTGGTGAACTGAAATTGAGAGGATTATCTGAGCCCGCAGCATTGCTCGCTTTCCCGGTGAGCCCTGGATTCATCCGCTGGCCAGAAGCTCTGGTGGTTGGTAAAAAAAGGAAGCTGCAGCCTACTGACGGTGAAGTTTAACGCTGGTGGGGTTAGAGGGGCCGGGGTGCCAGCGTGGCAGGAGGAGGGATACCCCATCAAGGCCCCCCGGCAGACAGCTGATGAAACGTGTAAACATGTTTCATACTAAGTATCCGGGGAGATCATTTCCGCATTGCGTGACGATAAGAAAATAATGAAAGTTTGTCGTGTCCTTTTGCGGGTGACAGGGCGCTTCGGCTACCGGAGCTAGTGCAGCCGGGCTCGTGCAGTGGGGTATTGGTCAATTGGGGTGCTCGTGCATTGGCATGCTCGTGAAGAGGTTTTTCCGGGGAAATGCTACTGATGGCTTACTGAAGGGGCATCTCCTGCGACGTGTATTGTGTTGCTTTGGGCTTTGTAGCGGTGTGTTATCGATCGTTCGAGTAGGCTCATAGAGTTTACAGAGTGAGAACATGAGTTTAAAGCAATCAAGCCGGATAATATTTGCAGATCCCGTTATTGAAGCTAGCTATTAGTTACTAGATTCGAACTACTTCTTTGTTAAATTATAATGTAAGTTTCAACGTACCAATATCTAGACAGGTCCTATTTAAGTGTTGAGTAACTTTATCTATGTTACTTTTAGATGCACACCAACAAGCGGGCTGAAATTGTATTGCAATAAATTGAAAATGTTCCTTCAAATATGAAACCTGTGCGTGATAATGCGTGGCTCCTTCGTTTGCGAGATTTGCCGTAGCCAGACTTTTTCCTATGAGGCTATTTGAACAGTGAGGTGTATGTTAGGAGTATCTTATGTATCTTGTAAATATGGATACTTATTCATGGTATCCGACGAATGATCAAAGTAGTCTAGAACTGGAACCATTTATGACAAACAGAATCATTTCTTCTTCACCTGTCATCGTGCATAGTTCTTGTTTCCTTACTTTAAGCAGAGAGTATTCCACTGAAATTTCGGTATTAACGCTAATTTCAGGAATTCTAATTGTTCTACAGATTTTAAAAATTATAAACAACGCTAGTTCTTTCTTCTGTAAGGTCCGGAGTTCAACTTCTGTAATCGCTGACTCGAGTTTAAAAGAATCTTTCCGTTCGGGCGCATAAACAACTTTCCATCGCGATAAATTGGTGCTGGCTCCTTTCACGCGATGATGCGATCACTCATCCGAAACGTGTTTTCGAAGCGTTTGGCTTTCTTCGAATGGCTGTGTATTAATTTAAATGCCGCAGATCTCTGACTAGCTGATAAAATTCGATTAAAAAGGCTCCGTGCCAAGAAAAAGATCCCTTTGGAACGTTTCTAATTAAGTGGCCACGAAACTCCAGCTTTGAACTTTGGAAGCTTTAGATTTAGGGATTTCAATATGATATTAGTGTTCTTTAACTATTATTATATTATCAATCACTATTATTAAATATTTTTTTATTGAAACATCTTTGCATTCATGCTTTTGCATGAATAACCTATAAAACCAGCGATTGCCTGAGGTCTTATTTAGTGTTTTCGCACTACTGATTACTATCTGATATCCTTGGTTTGCCATGGCCTTCAGCCACACCATTAAAATCTGTAAGTAATTCTTACTAACGACAAAAATAAACCTGCACTGATGATGGAGCAAAGTGAACACCGTGTCTAAAGGATGTCTCGCAAATTGGCTTCTCATTTGCAACAGTAACTTTCCACATCAGGCAACGCCGCAACGTTGTGTAAATGCCATTGTCGTGACCAATACATACCCGCTAAATGTTTGGCCTTATTGCAAAAAAAAAAACGGGAAAATAAAACCTCAAAAGCATGCTCCATGCTACGACACCAGCCTCCAGGGGGTGGACGGGAACAATTGTGCCCGGCATCACGACGGGTGGCCATTTTAAAACAAATAAAAAGCGACTCCAGAAGCGCTCTCTCTCTCTCTCTGCTTGCTTCACACGGATATTTACCGTAGAAGTGTGGTCGGGTGTGTGTGGGTGTGTTGTGCCGTTTTTTTTTAATGCAAATAAAGTAATGAATTTCCATAGTTTTCTGGAAGTCATCTTTGTCATTCGTTTGCTGGCGGCAGGCAGCAACGACCCTCGGTAGCTCCGGTGCAGCAACGTTCGTGTTTGTCAGCCGGAAGCTATTGTTTCAAAAGCCCTTAGCACATCGTACGTTGACAGGGCTTTGTGGGTGTTTGCTACATAATTTATGAATCCTTTCACTTCCACCTCCCCCCCCCCCTTTTCTTCCTCTTACCCTTCTCAAAGTCTATTCTGGTGCTTCTACTTTCACTTTTTCCCCCGGCCAATAGAAGCTTCCCCTTTCTTGGGTTTCCTCTTTCGTATCGTTCCGATCTACTGCCGGGAGCGCGCAGGTTCCCAGGTTGTTGTTCCAGAGAGCCTGGTGCTGATGTTGCTAGTTGTGGTTGGTCGGTCCGAGGGCCGTTTCCCTGAGATGGTTTCTGGTGACCGGCACACCGGTAGCTCCACCACACGCCACATTATGACGACAGTTTCCTTCGTGTCTATTTCTGAGCGTTGGCCGGGGCTATTTTTAGACCAGCTCCACCCATGGCGGCGCTTCACAGTCGTTATGCCTGCCGTGAGAATGCACCACGAACCACGAGGGAATGGGACGCGAAGAGAACGTATATATTTATGAACCAACCAGCAGCAGCAGCAGCAGCAGCCCGAGGAACGGCGCAACATCAGGTGCGATAGTGGCCGCCAGGACGCTGGTAACAGTGTCCATGGCGCTGTGCTTTTCGTAGTTCAGTGAACGGTGTTGCTCGGCCCTGCATAATAGATACGCTCGACGGAACGGATTCCAAAAAAGGACGGTCGAACTGGCCGGCAGGCAGCAAAAGGAGGAGCAGTTTCTACGCTGGAGTTTTTTTTCTGTGGCGAATCCCGCTAGCCAACCCGACACGGCAGACTCATTGTTCGTCAAATGCAGGCAACAAACAAACACTGGGGCGGCCCTGTAGTGGAACGGGTTTTTGCAAAATGAATCGACGGTTTCGTTTCGCCATTTCGCGTCGCGAGGGAACAAAAACATCTCTTTTGCGCGCAGCAACGAACAAAACAAAAACAAAACAGAAAAGGACAAGTACGAAGCCGAAGTATCTTATCGCGCTCCTTTCGGCTCGCCCTCTCCACATGACTGACATGCTGTCGTGTGCACCGGGCCCAAGACATCCGTTACGGAATGTCGTCACAAGCCGGTGCTCACTTCCGGTTGCCTCACTGATTGACGCGAGGGAAGCGTTGAGAATATTGCAGAACGACTGCCACTTCTGCTCCCCCAACTCCCAAATGACAGTTCCGAGTTCGTTTACGCCCCATGCCAGGCGACCGGGGGTGACCTAGCAATAGCAATGCAGAGAGGAAAAGAGGTAGAGAAAGAGAGGGAGAGAGAGAAACGGAGCAAAGGTGCAGGTGTAGTAGTCCCCAAAAGCAGGGAATCCCCTGCTGACACCAAGTAAGGGATCAATAAATATTTACCGTCCCCGAAGAGGCGGCTCCTAGCTAGACGAGAGCCATCTTCGAGCACGAAGCACAGGACAGGACGGAAACGAGTGTCTGATTGGTTGTAGGTCCCAGTATGGTACCTAATCCTATGGCTTACAAGATACTCCAGATAGCGAAGAGAGCAACCAGCCAGCCAGTAGACAAGGCAGTAACCGGTACCGCACCAAATGATCTTCAAGATCCTGTGGATCCGCAGCAGATGTCGATGTTTTGGCGCTTTCGCCCGCTACTCAAAGTCATCGTCCATCGTTCTGTGCCGCACCGTGCTCGAACTGAGCCGAAATGGGTTGTAATGGACACACAGACCCGGTATCGGTCGAGTACGTGCCGTACGACGTTTGGCATTTCCGCACGTGCCGGCGCTGCTGCTGCTGCTGCTTCTATTGGCCCGATCCGGTAGAACACGGATCCGGTTAGGTCTCGGCGAAAGGTTTCGGCATCGTCCTGTGTGCCATCAATCTTTGATTGTCACGTCTCCTTTCGGTTCGGTACCACCACCACCACCACCACCACCACCACCAGCACTGTCGTCGCCGTCGTCGTCGTCGTCGCAGCATTAGCTTTTTGCAAGAAGTGCTTCTTCGTGCGCGACTTGAACCCGGAACTGCCACCCGCCACTCAGTTGCAGTGTATCATCCAACCGGTGGAATCGCAATCGAATGTATCTTTTGGGTATGTTTGGATAAATGTTGAAAATACATAATACATAAACCCATGCCGGAGAGTTCCCTTTTTATCTTTCTCTCTCTTTCGTTCTTTCTTGCGTGGAAAAATTTAATCCCCTTCCGGGTCCGAGAAAAAATCGAAATTGTGTGTGTCGGAATGGTGTCTCGCTGCCGAATGCAAAGTGTCGGTGAACCTACCGCTCAAATGCCATTCGTGATTGTCGGTGCCTGCCTTCTTCAATGGCCGCGCACCGTTCGGGTTGAATGGCTTTCGTTTGAATAAATTTCATCTTTCGTTATGAGGTTGATTGCCAGCGCAGGGAGCATGTGCGAGACCCAACACTCTTTCCACTTGTCCTCTGCTGTTCATTTGATCTGCGTGCGATTTCTGATCCACAGCCTGGTGCTTTAGTTCGTCCTCTACGGCTTCTAGTCACCCCAGTTCCCGCGTTGCTTGAAAGAAGTGGATAGAGAGTAGAGTGGTCATCTGGTGATGCGATGAAAGGAACATCGTACGCTTCGGTGAACTTTGGAAGAACTTTCTGTGTGTGTGTGTGTGTGTGTGTGTGTGTTCGTCACCGGCTGAACCGAAGAAACATCACTTTCGTCGGCCATGACTGAGCTGATAAGCAGATGAAAGGATCTCTTCCTCTTCACCCAAGGCTTATGTTCAACGAAACCGGGGTAGTTTAATGGGATTCGACCCGGGGACCGAACTGATTTGTCGCCATCGCGTAGTTGCTGCGGTGTTCCGGTGGAGCGGATTTGACGCGTACGCCTTATATTTTTTTTTCTTTTTGTCAAACTAAACCGGAAGTGTCACCGTGGAACGGGGAAAAGTTTTCTTCTTGGAATGCAACAAAGCTGAGCAAAGTGCCAGGGCCAAGAGAAGGAGGTGTAGAACCATGGCGTTGGACAACATGAGGGTCATCAAGTCAAGTGTAAGTGTGCTTATGATGGATCTGCTCTGCTCTGCTATCTTGTTTGTAAAATGTTTGTTTGTTTTCGGTCCGTTTTGCCATTACTCGACGTGACAGTAAGTGATTTAATATTCGCTTTTCTTGTGTAACGCAATGTTATGGAGCGGAAGACGAAGCCAAAAGCTAAAGCCTCTGTCTGTGGCAATACCCAATCTGCCAAATGAGGACACATCCAATATCCTAATGTTTCCTTCCCTGCTTCTCCTCCCGGCACTGCCACCTGCCCTACGCGTGAAACTTTTAATGGCATTAGTTTCAGCAAGTACCGAGAAGGAATTGATTGGTGCTTTGCTGAGAGTGCAACTAGCGCTCTAGTCTAGTCTATGACCGCTGCCAGCTGGAGATGGAATTACACTTAAAGCAAGTGCTCATCTAGCCAGGACCAGCCTCCTCCGTGTATGTCTAATTAGAGAGCTACGACTGAATTTATAGATCGAACAGGAATCTACGACTCTAACGCCATCTTTCCCTCAACGGCAGTCGCTCCACGCTGCTGAATGCTGACGAAAACTGATAAGCATTATGTTCGCATTATCACGCAAACTTTATCCATCGTGTCGAAAAAGTCTGACCATCAGCACCAACACCGAACATCAACTAGACGGACGAACGGACGAACGGACGACGAGAGGCGGACTTCCGGCGGACGTACGCTGCCGGACAGACGGGAGCGAGAGTGTACCGAGGAAAAGATAAATATTTTCCTGGCGCACTGAACCGTTTGCATGCGTCCTTGCCGTTCAGACGTTCGGTATACCCCCAGGAACTCGAGGGTGGTGGGCGTTCCAGTTCCAGTGAACTTCACGCCCGCTGGCTGGGACACCCCTTGCTCGAACGATTCGAGGATTCGATTCGGTGTCGCCATAACTGATGTTTTCTTCGGACTTTTTCTTTGGGGGAACCACAGTTTACCTTTTGCAAAAGTTCTCCTCCCGACGCTCTAACACCCCCCGCCGATTTATGCACATCTTTGCACATCTTTGGGAGCAGCCCCCAAAAAGTAGAAGTTCTCATAATGCGGACACGATGCGGTCGAGACGGCCGGCGGACCGTCGGCAAAGTCAAAAGATTATCGATCGCCGATCCCGTACTTTTAAACTGGAGCACGTTAGTAACAATGAAAACCAGGATAGGTTGAAAGGGAGTGGGTTCAGTGGTTCTTCTCCGTTTTTTTTTTGTATGGCAACAACATAGCCCCTTTAACTGCTGCTTTACTTTCAGTCGAGAAGAAATGCTGCTTCTTCGGCCAGCGCCAGTTTGTCGCTTGATGGCGTCGGGTGCGCTTGGAAGCGATCCAAATGCACAACGTCTTCATAATGTGGAAGCCCTTTTGCCTCCGACGGCGTTCCAATGTTTACCAACTTCCCACTTTATCTCCGGTCTCGAGGCCTCGTGACTATAGGCCTAGGACGCGCCCAGGAGTAGAATGTCGGTGCGAATAGGAACCGCGGTGCCTTCCTGGTGCCCGGATGATGTGCCCTGGGGACTACACCAAGGGAAGTTCGCGCTGGCACTAGACACGTTTACGTAATGCTGCAGTTTGCCCGGGCGAGTGAGCAAGCAGCAGTATGTCCCGGAATGTCCTTCGTTGGGTTGAGCTCTGCAAAAAAAGAGAGAGAGAGAGAGAAGGTTTGACCAGTCAGATGTTGCATATCTGCGTTGCCTTTCGATTTGCACGCCAAAAAGCGCATCTTTTCGGCACATTCGGGACATTCTACAAGATGTTAGCTGTCAGCGTCGTCGTGGCGTCGGCGCACCCATTCCGTGACCGGTTGTTGATGGTTTGGTGCATGTCATTCTGGCTCAAAAAACCCCCGGCCACAATCGGTCGACCTTCGGCTACGTGGTGAACTATTCCCGTGGTGTGGTGCCCGGTGATTGAAATTCAAATGACCGTGCTGGTGCTGCGGTTGCCGGGGCTACTAGTGGTCGTTTTCGTTGGGCAACAAGTTTCAACATTCCCTCCGGTGGGATATCCAGTCTTGTCGGTCGGAACATCGGTTCCCTCGACGCGCCCGGTCCTCCTTCCAGACGGAACCCGTATGATAAGGAGTCTGGGGGACTCGGTATCCGGGATACTTGGCGACATTGTCCCGGGCTATGCAGATGCAGTCTGCCGTTCGCACCGGATGTACTTTTCAGTTGCATATTAGTTTAAGGCACACCAATTCCGATAGCGAAGCGGAGGAAAAGGACGAGGGGATGTGGTTTTTGGATTCTCTGAACTTCTGTGTTCTTCTGTGGAACATCCTGGGTCCGTGGAGTACAAGCTTCACTCTCACCACCAATGCGGGGGGACGTTAGTGTCCTGGTCTGGTTGGACAGCAGATGTGTGAGACGGCGCACTCGTGTCCTCGTGTGTGTGTGTTCCTAGTTTGTGTGGTTTTTGGGCGGTGGTGCTGCTGGCTGGGCAATCAATAACTTGGGGTTGGTGGTTTTGTTTGCCGCCCTGATGGTTGTGCCCTTGCACTCGCTCGCTGCCACTCCATGCTTTGGGCGAATAGATTCAATTATTCTTTTCAATTACATTGCCTTATGCTGCTTTCGGCTGTTGGTCGAACACAAATGTCGCCATCATATTGCTCCCGCTCATATTCCAATGTCGTTAGCTACATTCTTCCTCGCATACCCTACCGCTCTAGAAACGGAAACATTTTGCATCAATTACAGGACGAACAGCAGCAGCAGCAACAGCAGCCAATTGCTATGGTTACGGTCGGGGAAGTCGAGGAAGTTATGTGGAATTATTTATGCAATCCAGCTCCAGTTGCAGCAAAACTAATGAGTTCGTGGGAACAATCGTTCATCTGGCTTCAGTGTCGTACCGGACACGTTGAGCCAATAAACGTTCCATCCGACATGCCACCGATGGTTCAACTTCTAGAACATGAATATTTGGATTTCCATTTCAATGGAGTGCAGTGATGTACGAGTTTTAATTATGTTTTTGGTTTGTAAATATCGACATACGAACGGTCGTAGTTCGGTGTTGTTTCATTCAGTAGCTCTGCAACAGTAACATGCACCATCGAAAACTATGGAACATTGAATGATGTAGCTGGCACTAAACTATTGCAACTATAGTTTCAGATTTTTGTACTTTAGATAGGATGGACATGTGATATTTTTTCTACTAGTTGTGAAATTTTCGTTAAAAAATCAAAACAACAAAGCTTACAACCGTTTTCTAGAAACGAACCAAAACGGTTTGCGCATTAGAATGTTGCCTTTATAACGGCAGATATACCATTCCGGGGGTGTCAATTCCAGTAAAACAACGGCAATCATTAGCACCACGAGAAGGTTTGCGCGGCCAGCGATCGGGGAGCACGAGGTTCAAATCGACAAATTTAGGTTAGTCTGAACTAGCGCATTGAGAAGAGAAGACACGCTCTACCAACTAACAACTATCGAACTAAAAGTGCTCTACACGACTGCAAGTGGTAGCTAAAGTGACTGATTGTACTAGAACGAACTTAACCGAACCTAGACAAGTTCGGCAAGTTCAACCAGAGCGTATGAGACTGTGTATAAAAGAAGTTGAATCTTTCAGTTACTCAAAGCAACAGTCCCAAACCTCAATATTTTATTAAACGTTTCGCAAGACTCTCATTCAAAAGGAGACATTAAGATTTACAATAATATAAATTGGCTTACCTCTACTATTACAATATGACGACCAATTCTTGGTTCAAAATTCGATGCATCTAGCCTATCTGCATTTAGTGATGGTTTCGATTTATTCGACATATTAAAGGCATACTGACAGTACCCGCTTACTTCTTCGCAGTTTAGTTTCCCAAAAGTTTCGCTGTCAACACTTTTAAATGGTTTATCAGATCAATAGTGCTACTCTGCTCGTTTCGTGACCTGCGGTTGCTGTGCGAAAGATGTGCGATTGAAAGCTGAAAGCCTTCTCGCCAATCGATGACCACGAAATCACGACCAAATGCTAATGCTAACGTGCCAATTAGTTCCAGCAGAAACCACTTGGCTGTCACCCTGATCTGCCCGGCCACGACCACACTCTCGCGGTGAATGTTTATTAAAGTTGCTGCTCGCAGTAGACTGTTGCGCCGCTGAGTTGTCCAGGTCTAAATCCCGCTTGAATCTAGATCGAAACACACTCGGCGTTGTGCATAAAATGCACGATGCAGATGTCAACATTTAACATCCGCTCTAAACCAGCTGAAGCCATTGAATCGTGAAACGCTAGCAAGTCTGCAAAATACGGATGCTGCAGTTAGTCTGCAGTCGTCAGGTAGTGCCTGCTCCGAGATCCGAGCGCAGTATTCGCACCCGGGGGCGGTGCGTTTGATTTCTTTTCTAAAAACTTCTCGCCTGCTTCGCATCTGCCGATGACAGAACCCGAGGGTGGTGCGCGTGCAATTAATGATGGAAAACTTTTGTCGAAACGAACGAGACGAACCGTTCTGGTGCTGCATCACGTTGAACCGACCGGTCGGTCCGGTTTGCGATATTCAATAATGCTGGCAGGTTTGGTGGCAGGGATTCCGGTGCCTTCCCTTCCCCTCACTTCGTTTTGCTTCGGATTTTCCAACGCAAATAAACATGGCATTTTCATTGCGGTCGTTTGGCGCACATTTTTATCGGCCACCAAAAACACCCCATCGAATCGCGCGATTCCGTCGAATTTCCACTAAAATTCAACATTCACCCCCCCCCCCCCCCACAACAACCCATTCCCGGTTATCTTCCTGAGCGCGACCACACTTCCCGGTACAGCGGCTGCGAAGCTAGCGGGAACTGCTGGATAACGAATAGCGAGTCCGCGGTCAATGTGACACGAGGCCATCGCTAGCTCCGTTGGTTCGATTCCGAGAACCTTCCACCGATCACTGTACACAGCAGTGGTGGTGGTGGTGGTGGTGGTGCTGCTGTTGCTGCCGTTGTTTTGTGCTCATTGTGGCGCCTGATGTTGGGCTGGATGTTGTGTTCTTGTCTCCCACCGCTCATGAGCTATGCGGCCACCACCACCACCACCACCACCATCACCGGTGTCATGGCGCCGGTGAAATAATTGAATCTGTGGCATCCATGGCCGCCATAACCACGCTCCTGACATCGATTAGACAGCGCCAGTCAATGTGTGACACGGGAAACGTCCCCCTCTGAAAGAACGTACGGGTGCTGGGGGAAGGGGAAGAGGAACGGAGGATAGATCACCCACACGTTGTTCCTGTTTATGTTTTCCACGGAAACGGGTGCCGCTCGCGTACGATTTGTGCCGACATTCTGCCGGCACATGCCGTGATATTGATGCCGTTGGATGGTATTTGTTTGTTTGTTTGTTTGTTCCGGGTAGCCGGTTATCGGAAAACTTTGGGACAGAAAAATGGAAAAGCAAACAGAATGGAAAATGCGTGATCGATTAATCCCTAAGTTCTATTCCAGCCACACATACACACACACACACACACACACACACACACACACACACAGGCCGACAGACAAACAGACGGAGAGGGAGTCTCGAGAGGGCTCGAGAAAAAGCATCGCGAAAGGAGTGCGTAGTGGCCGAAATCGTCGGACTCGAGCGGCCATCAGCAATCCTTGACCGGGCTTTTGTGAAGTTTAGTCACGTCACCCCGGTGCCCGGTGTCATTTGGAGAAAAAGGTCCACTCGTAGCAGTAGCAGCAGCAGCAGCTCATCATCATCGACCGGCCCATAACCGGCAGCAGGTCTGTTTACTCACGCTCGATTTTAATAATCTGCAATTGACGCACCGTTTTTCCGGTTCAGTGGACCGTGGTCACCGCCGCAGTGTCCGGTCCGGTCGGTTTCACGTGTATGTTATCGTTTCCTATGCGGTTCATGTTTGCGCGATTTGCGGCCCTACCATTCACCGGCCGAGAAGCGCGCTAGCGCTGGACCGATGAAGCTTTGCAAGTGAGAAGAAGTGAGTGGGATGTCGAATTGGGGCAGGAGTTGGATGGTCTATTGTTCGCTTCGTTCGCTTGAACAGCATCATCATCAGCAGCAGCAGCAGCAGCAGCGGTGGCGGCGGCGCCTTCGCTACTAATGAGCAAGCGTTCCGACCGAAGTGGTTTACCATTTTCAGAGAGCGACCACTTGCTACCCTCATCAGCAGCAATCGAGACTGGAAGGCATCGTCCGTTTCTTGGACTCGCGATGATGACGACGACGAAGACGGTAGTGGTGACGTATTTTGTAAAATGATTTTCTCTCAAGTGGTTATCAGCCGGCCGGTTATCGTTCCGGTGGTTGGTAGGACTAGGACAAAGCGCTAACGCGCTATCCTTGGGGCCAGTAATCGGCTGCAAATTAAATGAATAGAGTGTAGGAATCCCTTTTGAAAGTGATGGAAATTGATAAAATGCGTTGTACGTCTCACTGAATAGCGGTGATCGATAGCATCCACTTTCTTTGACAAGAAGGTCACAATCCGCCGGAAGCATTGAAGCGATTCTTGGTACATCGTTCGCAAAAGGGTTACCTTGCGGTGTAAAATGCTCATGAAAATGCTAACAAGAAATTCTAACTCTTATCTACTTTACGCTTCGCATTAAACTGTTTAGTGGGAGTTTTTTTTTAACAAAGCTCTTATACCAAACTGGTGCGACTGGTGCTGGATTGACCGTGGCACGGCAAACACCACCACCAACACTAAGTAGAATCTCCACTAATCCACTATAATGCGGCCCTGCTGCTGGATCCGAGATTTCCTCGAAATAAACTACCGGACAAAGTACGACCATTCGCGCCCCAGTGGCGTGCCCGGGTACTGCCGCACTTGAGCCGTGTGACGGAAGTCCGCCTGTTTCGCTACTTCCATGTACCGGGACCACCGGCGGCAAACTCGTTCACTCGCTCGCTCGCTCGCTCGCTCGCTGTTCACTTTAAACGTACATTTCCGGGTACATTGTTGTGGCGTTGATTACTAACTTGCTGCCAAGGATTTGCCCCATTCCTCTACACTCGCGCACTCGCTTGCCTCGACATTGTTCTTTCCCTTGTTCCTCGACAAACGCGGACGCGGCCGTCCCTGGCAAGGGCCTGCTTCCGGTGCTTCCATGTTGCAGCAGCCACCACGCTACCTCGAAGTGTGTAGCGCTTTCTTGCGCTACTCTGTCGGCTCGCTTCAGGATAAACTTTAATTGCAACTCACTTCTTCTTTTTCTTCTTCTTGTTCTGTTTGTCTTCCTCTTTCTTCCAGAGTGATGGTTACCAAAATATGGAGCAGCTGCATGCCGAAGGCGAGCAGCTCACCGAACCGCGTCGAACGGCACCACTTCTATCTGTGTCAGGTAAGTCAGGGAGGTCTTTCCGGTCTCTCGAGCAGGGGATGTGTGAGAAGGGTTAATACCTTTGGCTTATGTCCTGTTCGTTAGCCGTGGTACGGAAGTGACTGACGCGATAATGATACCCACACAGAGGACACTAGGCCGCGACTAGTACGCGACTTGCGCTACTAAACCGCGCCTAAATGCATTAATAAAAATGTAACTAGGCAACAGCCACCAGATGCTGATTGTGATGCTGTAAACGTGGCGAGTTCCCAAGGGAAGGGCTCTTGGGGTGCAGAGCAGCAGTGCATGCGCTGCTCGGCGTAAGCCGTGTGTTGTCCGCGTATTCGCGTGATTATCTGGTAGAGAGACACGCGGGAAGAGCGTCTGATGACATTTCCTGTTTAGCGTAGGACGACCGACCGCGTAGCACGTTGCTGTGGTCACATGTCAAGCCAAGACAGACTATTGGATTGGACTGGATAACATGGGGAGGAGGAGATTTGCATAATTTACTGCACACTCGAAATGCGATAATGACGCACGACAGTGACACCTTCAAGTAGCATTAATGCTTCGCGTTTAGACCGGTAATCCCAGCATTAAAGCGCGTGTCTGTGTCGTGTGCTTGAACTGTCCTGTCTGTGCTATGCGCTGTGGTTATCATGCAGTGTCCTATCTGTTGGAATTTATGGACAATTTACAAGCGTACTTACCCCACGTATCAAGTATGCATGCACACAAAACACATCCGTCGTTTGATCGGTTCATGGAATGCTTGAAGTGCGACAGTGCATCGTAGCAATATCTAAGCTTCAAACGTCATTCCCAACTCGCGCACCAGCAAAGGGCCTACTGGAATGGAACAATAAAAATATATCAACCACTCACGTCCACGTGACCAATGGACGATTGCGCTGGATCAAAACATCATTGAATTATTTATTCATTTGATTACGATGGGGGGAAAAAAACGATTTCGATCGCGTCTTTTTCCCGACAGCATCTCTATAACATCAATAATCATGTCGCTCTCTCTTTCTCTCTTTCTCTCTCTTGCTGTGGTTCGAAATCGCATTTGTCGCCACGCCGTCCACAATTGATGCGCATAACAATCAGTGTTATGTGACACTTGCAAACGCATCATTTGCGCCTATAAATGCGCGCATAGCACGTGACTCGGTTGCACTGAAGTGATGGTCGCCCGAGGGCCATTGCATTCAAGTTGCTACCATCACGACCAAATACTCCAAATTCACGAGCTACCATGCGCCTCCATCGGGAAAAATAAAATAAAATGGAAATAAAAGATTGGTTTCGGCCATTCCTCGCTGCTTGCGCTACTCACTGTTGTTCGCTGGTTCGCTTGGCCATTGGCGTTGGTAAGCCATTCGCCATTTACGCATCAGCAGCGCAGCCGTTCTCGCCGGTGGCCAACCAATGCCAAACGATGCGGCAATCGTGCCGCGTACCCGCGATTGCCACGTGCTCAAAGGGCGAGATGCGGGGGGAAAGGAAAACATTTCCGTCGCAAAGAGAGTGTGAGAAGACGCTAGAGTATCCGGTGAAGAAGCGTCTTGCCCCCGGGTAAGCCCGTTGCAGCAAAACATTGGCCATCCGTTTGCATAAAGCTGGGACAAAATTACAATCCTGCCCGGTTCGTAGCAATCAACGAATCGATAAGCTTTCAGCGGACCGTCGGTCGTTCGTTCGGTCGGTTTGTTTTTTAAGAAGGAAATCCACTAGCAAAAATTCGGGCCGAGGCCACCAAAACAACAAAAAAAAAACCTCCAATGTTTCAACCGAAATTGGACGACCGTCAAAATGGCACGGACCGAGCACTCACCACAGCATCCAGTGCAGCGGGACAACTTTGCACATAATGCACCTCGCGGAGATGGCGTACGGCGTGTGGCACCACTAACTTCGTGCGATATCCTTCAAAGCCCTGCAGCTCATGAATCATGCTGTTCCCGGGGGCTCATAAAGCAAACCGCGTGGCAACGCCACAAAAATCCAGCTTCCACCCTTTCCTCTCTTTCTCTCTCTCTCTCTCTCTTTCTCTTTCTCGCTCTCTCTGGCTTTCGTTTCCTAACGTATCCCTGCTGCTCTTGCTTCCGGTCACGAGATGCGTTTGCGCTCGCGTTTTTGCAGCCCGGCATTTTGTCGAATTGGAAAAATGAAAGGAAGGAAAACCAAAACAAAAAAAAAGACAACACCAAAAATAGTTGCCGCTCGTTATCATGCCCGAGCCGAAAACATGCGAAACAAATTGAAAACACTGCAGGGCGAACATTTATTTGGCTTGAAGGGGCAGCTGTTTGTGTTCTCGGTTGTATCCTCACCGTCTGCTTTGCATTCTCCGCATTGACATCGGGTACCTCCGCAGTTCTCTCGGTGTGTTGGCTCTTGAATCCGCATGTCCGCGGCCGTGGCAGTGGCGGGTGCTTAATCAGGGTGCGAAGGGATTTTGCACTCACTACAAAATCATTAAAATCATTGCTTGACACAAGCGGGAGCCATCGTGCGGGGACCAGTAGTGGATGAGAGAGCCGCGTAAGTTTAATTTTTCTGAACACTCTCGCCGCGGCCACTTGGCCGCTGGAAGTGTTTGAGAGCGAGCCAGGACGCAGCATTGACCGTGGTGCGATGATTATTGGAATGTTGATGATATTTATATGACAAATTGAACGAACTGGAGGGGCAGCAAGTTGAAGTGAGAAAAACAGGGAGGGAGAGAGAGAGAGAGAGTCCAGGGAACGTCTCTTCAATCGAGAGTCTATCAAGTTAAAGTGAATTCAGTATCAAGTGCTTTTAATTGAAAAGTGCGAACTGAAATGCATTAATGATTGTTTTTATCATTTACTTTGGAAGTTATGAATTGTTTTACTTAGATTGCAATCTCTCATAAGTGGTTTGGTGTGTTCATTTAGCAATTGCAGCGCATTTCATTCCAATTAATCCAAGTTTAAAGGATATAATCAAAATAATGAAGGTTTAAAGGTTGTTTGATTGAGTATTCTAGTTTGTTTTAGTTTCGAATTCATAGTAGCATAAATTTCATTCAAAAATCTTCTTTTTTTTGTAACATTATTCGCGCATACAGATGTCTAACTGTGATTTTTTCATCAAATCTTCTCCCAAGATGTTGAGATACCTTACATGAAGTGCTTTTTGTTAAATTTTTTTATTTGTTATCGGTACCGATTGTTGTTCATTTTCAGTTAAGGTGAATTTTAGTATGCTTCCAATGATTGTAGCGGCGAATATCTGACCTGCAAACGCCATTCCTGGAAAAAAATGTTCCTTGCGTAGCGTATGCCCTTTAAAATTAGAGCTCAATGGATTGATGTATTTCTCAATTTTTCTACAAACTTCTACTTAATTAAGCTTTCATTTATTCCACTTTCATTTATCATTGCCCCTTGTAGCCTTGTACCGCCCTCGTGGTAGTTCTGACTTACATAAACAACCCCTTTTAGAATAAAACTGACATATAAATCAGTTTCAAGCCGATCGGTTGAAAATGATTAGTCAAAATATTTATGCAGACACACTGATAAATATTCATTGAAAAAACTGTACATCTAATTCCATGAATCATCAGCGATATAACCCTTCAAAATTCAACTGTGTGAATACCAAATTAAAGGTTCTCCATTGCACTGTTACTGGAGTAATAAATCATATTCCATCAGCGTTTTGATCGAAAATCCAATTTCTCTACCCAAAAATGATTTGTTTTGAAAATGAACAAAATAGAGTTTCCTCTTTTTTTTTATCGTCAACCCTGTTCTATTCTCCCGGGGACGCTGCGTTGAATGAGATTGGTAGTTTTGCGGCCAACCGGGAGGATGCGAAATTGAAAAGTCAATCTTCGGCGGAAAACCATTCACATCCCATCCGTATCCGCACAAACACAAGCACACGATCCGGCTGTGGCGCGCCGGAGATCACGAAATGTGCAAACACTTTATCCACTTCAGCTCTTCATGGGAAGCCACTAGCTCTCTGAACTAGCCAATTTCCGATAGGAAAACCGATGAAGTGAGGGTGGCAGTAACAAAAAAAAATACTACAAACATTGTTGCCTCCCTCAAACGTGAACGCACTGCGGCGGCTGTTTGTGTCCCTTTTCGCTTCGCCTCCGCGACCGACACTAGCAGCAGCGTCGATGATGGAATGCACTCCCGATGGATGTGATTTTTCTCTCCATTTTGCTGTTTTTCCCCTCCACTCACTCTTCGTTTGTCGTTTCCCCCTTTTTTGCTTCGGTATTTGCAGTGGCAAAGCAGCACCCAGGTCGGAATATGCTACCTGATGTACCGGTTGATAGTGGCCATCGTGTTCCTGGCGATGCTCGTCTGCTCGGTGCTGGACATTGGCCGCTCGGAACCCATGTACGAGCACCACTACGCCAAATGGTGGATCTATCTGACGCACTGGGCCCTGCTGGCGTGCACCGTGCAGGCCTGGCTGGCCGCCATCATCGTCACCAAAGGGCTCATGATCGACCGGAACGAGTTCGGTAAGTCTGCGCGTGTGTGTGTTGGTGGCCTAACGGTCGCTACCCTCTCTGCCCGCGAATGTTATTACTTCCTTCCCGGCAGCTCGCTGTTGGATCGCAATTTTACTTTACTCATTCTCTCCCTTTCTCTCCATTTCTTTTCTCTGTTCATCACGTCACAGAATGGAACATTCATGTCGCACGCGAAAGCCGGCTACATTCCGTCTACTGGATAGCGTATACCATCGCGACCGTCTATTCCTTCATCGTCACCATCGTTTACTGGACGTTCGTGTACGATCCAAGTGAGTAATGCGGGCACTCGAGCCAACCACCGGACAAGGATTACCGACACACCAGAACAGCGCGCCTTTGATGGTTATGTCCCTCTAGCCTCGTCCTCTTGCTCTTTCTCACTCTCCCTCGCTCTCTCTCTCTCTTAATCCTTAACGTTTGTTTGGAAATGGCTCAAACGCCGCTCCTAATAACAGACATTTCTACAAGCGAGCGAGGATCATCTTTATTTACGAGACGTCACTCACTCACTCACTCACTGGAAATGATGTTTTTGTTATCGCGATCGCTCAGACACATTCCTCCGATACGGCGTACTCCAACCAACCAACCAACACAACCAATCAAGCATTAAGCCTCATCTGAGAACAGCTGCCTCCCTTCCAGCATCCCCTTGCTTTGCCTCCTGCGAGAGAGCACACTCTCATTTTGCACTATTGACATCGAGTCGAGTATCATTAACATAATGGAATCATTATCGATTATGTTGTGGGGCCATCAGTCGCACCAACCTACCGATGGGAGGCAAACTTTCTTTGTTCGCACTAATCCTCCTCACCCGGGGGGCTCGCCCTACCACGCGACCGGTTCGTTGATTCGCTTTTTCACTCCTCTTTGCCAAGAACTTCTTCAATCTGTAACTAAGTAGTTAAACAGTGGTGGCGATGCCGCGCTGCACCAGCACCAGCGAGCAGTAGCGAGCAGCAGCATTCATCGCCTCTAGCGCAGATAGCGAAGCTAACCAGACCCTGTGGTAGTGTCGGTATCTGTTAGCGATCTTGCGGCCAGCCCAACTTTGACGATGGTGTAGCGTGCTGCTAGTTGTGGTGGTGGAATGTGGCAGAAAACTTTCCACTTGGCTTCCCACCACCAAACACTTCCCTCCCTCTCTCTGCCACCTCTGTCTTACCAATTACACCCTCCGATCCGCGCGCTTGCTCGCTGTAAAAGTGTGAGAAATCGCCTTGTTCCGGGTTTCCGGCTGCGAGCGGAACAGTTTTGCATCATTATCCTGGGCGTGTGAGCCACTTGGTTGCGCACGGTCCCCAGATGCTGTGTACGGAGCGGCCCCTCGGGCACCGGTGTGCCAGGGTGTGCCACCGTGCGGTACGGAAGTGCCACAAGGCCAAGACATTCCGACACCGTTCGGCGAGAGCGATGATTGGAAGGGATGATGTGGAGTGAAGTGAAGGGAAGAAGCGGATTCGCTCTCTCTCTCTCTCTCTCTCTCTCTCTCTCTCTCTCTTGCTTGCTAGCACCTGCATTGCACAGTCATTCCCGTGTTATTACCCGCGATTCCTGTCCCGACTGCCAGTGCAGTTCAGGGGCGTTGTGTAGAAGAACCTGTTTTCATGACACTCACTCTCTCCCTCTCTCGTTCTCTCTGTGATACTAGTCCTGAGGGCCACTCGCAGCTCCTAAAGGGAAGGAAAGGAAGCAAGAACCCCGTCTCATGACGAGTGTGACGAGTGACATCGGCTGCACCAGCTGGCAGCATTAGCATAACGAATTTTAATCTCCTCACAACACACACACACACACACACACACACACACACACACACTCGCACTCGCACACTGGCAAACAGGAACACGGAATGTCTGTTGCCAGCTGGTGTTTCGGTTCGCTTCGTTGGTGTGTGCACGGCACACCCGCCGGGGGAAAAACCAACGCCAACTGCAATGGCGTTGTATTTACGATACAACCTTCGCAGGCGCAACCTCCGGTGTTTATGGGACCATTTGTTTTCCTCACACATACTTAAGACCATGTGCACACTGACTACTGAGATATGTGCGATCTGTACGGAAATCTGTCGCTCACGTACGCGTCTTTTGAGGAGTAGGAAATGGGAATTTTGATTAACCCAGCCCCAGGCCGCCCGGTCGATGGAGACGCCTAGCACCTCGTACCGGAAAAAAAGGGCGTTGCATAAGTTGAAAGGTGGCCTTACGTTACGTTCGTCGGTTTACGACCGGCAATGGCAATGCCGAACGAGGCCTACTACTATAAGTTCTGGTAAGATGGGTACGAGATTAAACGGGTCGTACGCTTTCCGTCTCCGTATCGCACCAAAAAGGCTTACTCGGATGCTCGGGGTTTCATTGTCGGGGCACGGCTGGTGTTGCAATCAAATGGCTATGTTTCCATCCCCAACGGGATGCACCGAGACTTACCACCGGGGTCTCCGGGAGGAATGTGTCTATTATGGTACAAAAATATCTTATGTTTCTCATTCGCACTCACACACACACACACACACACACAATACACAATGGGTTAATTTACGCTCGCTTCATGGGATCACAATCGAAACTCTCTTGTTGCCAGTGGTTCGAGGGCTTTGATCATCTGCTGAGCACACTATATTATTCGTGTGGCTTCTTGCGATGTGGTGTTCACAACTCGACGAACCATTTGCCAACCACCGTACACACACAAACACACATGCCTGACATGAGGGACTAAACTGTCCGCTTGATTACCTTTGCGGTCGATACGTTGTACGGAATGGTCTAGTTAATCCTCCGCTAGAACAATCGCTGCACTCGATGATTTGAAACTAGAAGGTACAAGACAGCCAGCAAAACTAAACCCAATGTGTACTGTGTGATGATTGGGCCAGGTCGTAGGATCACGTTCGGTTGCCTAGCAAAGGTTTAGCACAACTCGGGGATCTCGATTACATCGATTTGTTGATTTTCCATTGGGATGGACCGGTCTGCCTGCAATATTCCTATAATAATAATAATAATAGCAAGCCAGCAACCACTACCATGAGCACGCCGAAACCTTGCAAAGTAATATCAAAATGAGTTTGCACAGATCTCGGATGAGAGGTATGAGGCTCGAGACCAGCGATATGATTGGAAGAAGCAATCAGACGACCAACGGTGCTGGTGGTAGTGGTGGTGATGACCGGCTATGATGAAATGCCATCGGAATGGACCCGAGCGTAACTAGCAATGTCGCCACGTATCACCGGAGACACCCTCAGCAACATCGGGGCATATCAGCATCACCATCTCCAGTTGGGCGTGACATCTACTTCGGATTCAAATTAAATTTCATTGATTGCGTTTTAGTTTCGCTCGATCGCACACGGCGATGGCGATGGCGATGGCGGATTTCCGTTTCCGAAAAATTGTTTCTTATTACACCCTTCTCCCCCTCCCATTGCATCCCCTTGACCCTGCTGCTGAAACCACTTCCCTAGAGAAGCACTCCCCATCGATAACATCGAGCAAAACTAATTTTCATCGTCATCTTCTTCTCATTCTCGTTACTGTGTCCACTGTCATGGTGCTGCCAGGTAAAAACCGGGTCGATGCTGTAAACCTGATGGTGCACGTGCTCAACTCCATCATTATGCTAATTGATCTGACCATCGTCGGGCATCCGATCAAGCTGAACCATGCGTACTGGACGACCGGCATCGGGGTGGGATATGCGCTCTTCTCCATCGTCTACTACCTGGCCGGTGGCACCGATCGGTAAGTGTCGTAAACACTTCATCCCTCTTTTCGTAGCATTATTGTGGATATACCGCGCATACCGAATACCGGACACCGGACCGAACCGAACCGAACGGACACCAAAAAGGGTGGGGGGTTAATTAGATTGTCAATTGTGTGTTCGCATCACGAACACACGACGGACGAACGCACAAAGCCGGACCGAACGAAGCGAACAAAGCGTCGACCTGATTTGGCGAAACAAACGACTGAATAAATCATAAAGCCAAAGATCCCGACAACGTACGCACCGTTTGACCCCGAGTACCGAGCGAGGACCAGGACCTGCACACTCTCTCGAGCCCACACAGTGACCCACCGCGCTGGAGCAGCATAAATAATGCATTAAACTTGTGTGTTCGGATCTAGGCTTTTAGTTACGGAGGTGTAGGTTTACTCCGTCGAATACATCCCGGGCATGCCCGGGTTCGAGTAGATCTGCAGACGCGAGTATATCCTTGCTCGCAACCGTACCAGCGACTGAGCAACGCAGAAGCTAATGCAGGACTATTTATTTCCGCTCGTGGCACACGACAGGGAAATTAATCAATCTGCAATTACTGCCCGGGCGATGCCAATGGGAAGCTGTCTGGCTGATACCGAGTTTTCCCCGGTGATAGCTGGAAGAAATTAATGCGGGATGAAATAAGACAGCGAGAGAGAGAGAGAGGAAAGGGGGAATAATATGACCTTTTCTCGGAAAACTCGTTGACTTTCTTTTGAAGCTGTATGGCCAAAGGGGAGAAGAAGGATCATTTGATCCGGGTTTGCTGTGTGCTTTCGGAAGAAGAAAGTTTAACTCATTCTTGAGAGTTTTCCCCCATTTATGTGCTTGTCATGCGCTTGCCCAATACAGGTTCACAGTGATCGATATCGATTATTACTTTTCAATGGAAGGGACTCAATCTCCGATGCTATGCAATATGACTAGCCACTTTGCATGCAGATAAACATTGGGTGCGTTTCAGTCATGATTATAAGAATTTGATTTTGTTTTTGTGTGGGATTGCTTCTAAATATCTGATTCAGTACAGATTCCGATACAGATATTGATTCATCTGTTGCATAATAATTGGTTTGCATTTCTTATGAATGTTCTTCGTGACACAACATTATGGTGAATCTAAGAATTCTAATCGAGAGATTGTTATGCTGTTGTTGAGCTGGAACCATTTTCGTAGACGCCTTCATTTGAATTTTATTCATTTTTTTAGAAAAAGAAATTCGCGATTTTCGCAGAAAAAGAAATTCGCGAGAAATTGCGAAATTTTCATCTACAACAGTGTGCATCGCCCTGTTTCATATTTTAACCCAGATTTACACAGCCGGACCAGTAATGCATTAACTTGAAGTTCCTTCTGTTCTGCCACCTCCAAACCGTTCGCTTTCCTTCCAGACACAACGATTCCAGCATCTACAAAATGCTCGACTGGACCAAACCGGGCAAATCGATCGTGATCTGCGCCCTCGGCATCTTTGCCGTCTTTCTGATGCACTTCCTCTGCTACTGTCTGTACTGTTTGCGCGTGTGGCTGTATGCGCGCGTGTGCGTCCAGGCTAACACCAGCAAGACGAGCAGCAACGAGAAGATCACCTCCATCACGAGGACACTTTCATCGATGGAGGAGGCGCAGCGGGAAAACTTCCTCAATCCGACGGCCGTCGTCGATCTCAAGTGAGGGTGCGAGCGCCGGCCGGAACGCGCACACCGGCTCGTCTAACACACCCACACGAGACACGCAGACACGCAGACACGCGGATATGTAAACGACAAACATTCCAGCTCAACAAGCAACTCCCTTTTTCAAACATCCTCCTTCAACAGTACACGATTTTGGGACAAGTTCGTAATCATCTGCGTTCTTAACACAGCAGAGAGAGAGAGAGAAGAGAGAGAGAGAGAGAGAAAGAGAGAGAAAGAGAAAGGACGCGCACTTTGGCGCTTCGTTCCGTTTTTGCGAAGCAACACGCACAGCCAGCATCCGGCCATTGGTGTTGCCCGGTGTTGCGCTTTAGTACTGTCCGTTTTCAGTAGCATGCTCAAGATGAAGGCGCACGATATACCCTCCCATTTATGCACTGGCCACGCACCGGCCCGTCGTGACACGTGAAACACGTGAATCCGGGTGGACGATTTCCTTCTAACTTTGCCCAGCAGCTGGTAGCATCACCTAGTGATCACCATGTGCACTGGAAGGAGACTATCAGTGTCGATCCTTTATCCTACCCGATTAGCAACAGCAACACGCACGCAGCGCGTTGCTTGTGTTTGTTTGTATGTGTGTGTGCGCGCGCGCGCGCGCGCATTATTGTAACCAGAATTTCAATACTCGCCAAGTAGTTTTTCTCGTTCCATAGGGGCTTTGAGTTTACGCATATCAAAATGGAGGCGGTCGAATCGTCGATTCCGATTGCCGTTCTCCCTTTTTAAATATATCCTAGCGAAAGTATATTATGTTCCTACCTTACTTTAAGCAAGCCATACACGCCATCTGATACGTACCGGTTTTGCACGTCCCCTCCCCCCCCCCCCCCCACACTCCTGCCCCCTTCCCCAGAGATCGCCAACGCCGAACGCCGGGGCCGGGCGCTCATTTCTAATTCCGCAAAAACTGTATCTGCTCCATATCATAAGACACTTTTTCCTTCCAGCGTTCCAACACAACTAAGCGAAACTAATACCACACAATTCACCACAAACAGCGGTAAACCGAACCGAAAATACACAACTAACAGGAAGGGAAAAAAGGGGGGGGAAAAGGAAGAGGAAGAACCAAATACAAAACAAAAACGAACAAACAAAAACATGGAAACTCAAAATCAAAAAAAAGTCACCGGATTTGAACTAGAACGATGCGGTGGGGAGGGGGGTAGGGGGTCTGATGCACCCGCTGCGCCTCCCCACCCAACCGTTTTCAGCCCGACTCACTCACTCACTCACTCACAAAATGTTAGATCTTAGCGTATAAAGTTACTATTTGCTCACAAAACAAACGTCGTTTTTGTCTCGAACGGTTTGCAAGTGTTGAGGGGGAGCAGCGGGGAGAGAGAGAGAGTGTGTAGTGGAGTCGAGGTGGTAGTGCGGGGGTGCAACGGGGAGATATCATACATGTTGGATCTTCAGAATGCGTCTTTAAAGTACAGTCGTTGATTCTAGAATCTATATTTGAATCGTGTGAAAATCAAAAGAAAACCTGGATAAACAAAAAATAACAAAACCGTAGTAGTGTGAACACACATTAGTAGTGCACTGTTTCGGGTTTTTGGGGGCGCAGGAGTGGGGTGAGGGTGGTAACCGATCGAACGCGATAGCGAGCAGCAGCAGCAGCAGCAGCAGCAGGCGGTAGGTGGAAGGCCGGACGTAGGTGCGGTAGCGGAGTTTTCTTTCGCGAGAAGGAATTGGAATGGAAACAGAGCTGGGTTTATGCGATAACCGTATGCTTCTGATAATAGTCTGCAAAACAAAACAAAACAAAACAAAAAACAAAAAAAATACAGACAAAACTGGTGATATTCTCAAAATATTATAAAGAAAAACTGAAACTGAAGCAGAAGAGAGGGCAAAAAGAAGAACGATCGGCATGAACAAAAAAAAAAATGAGACGATGGTAACGAGGAACAGGCCCTCATCTTTGCCATCAGCCAGCCAACTCTTCGGTGCCGTAGGATTTTAGCGATAAAACGTGCGGGGCGTACCGAAACGCGGGGAATGGAAAGCAAAAAGCAAAACTTTGGGGGGCAAATTAACAAAGAAATAAAACAAACAAAAAAAACTAGCAAAACATTGGTAAATTTAAGCATGATGTGGTGGCGTATTGGCATGAAACGTAAGTTGTACAATTTGTCGTCTTCTAATCACGCTCTCACATGTCGGTATGGCGCGAAAGGAAGGAAGCTGGACGGAGACGCGGAGTAGTACCACCGCCCACCGGTGGGGGTCGCGAAGGGGGTGCAAATCACGATAAAAATGTAACAGACAAGCAAATCGAGTAGGGGAAGGGGAGAGTAAAGAGAGAAGACAGGTGAGCAATAAGCAACATAAGAGCAAACAGAGGAATACGGGAAGCGAAGAGCAAATAGCGGCAAACAGCAGCAACAACAGACACAAGACAGAGAGAGAGAGGAAAAAAACAAAGAAACATTCCATTTATGAGTTAATTGGTTTGTTCAGAGTAAAACGAAACCAAATATATAAAAATCATGTTAAACGGGTACAATGATGGGGGGGAGTTGCGTATTGCGTTTCTGGTGCTATTTGTTGAGAAAGAATGTATCCTCGTAAATGCTGCGCTCGCTGGTGACGAGCACGAGCCGCCATTTAACTTCCTTTTAATGCGCTATCATCCCATGCGTGCCACGAGAACCCCCCGACCACACGCAGACAGGTACGTATCGGGCAGATTCAAGCGATGGTACTTTGTCAAAAATGTAATGTTCACCACACATCCGCGACAGACGATGTACCGCGATCCAATTAGCACGACACGTTGCAGAAATGGTGTAAACGGTGTTTCGTCCTAAAGCGGTCGTTAAATGGCTTTTTTACGAGCTTTATGGTTCCACGCCGGTCGATCTAGTCTATCGAACGAGCATAATATCTCCGAATTGAAAATTTATTACCTTTGATGTATTAACTGCTCGGATAAAGTCACTGGGAAGTATCACCGCAAAGTTAATGACCTTTCAGAACTTGAATAGATTTACTAGGAAGATGGATTGGGTCAAACCAGAAAATGACCGAAACTTTTACTAGTTACGGCAATTTAAAATTGATTTGATAAGATTTTATAGAAAACATTATGGTGGGCCATAAGATAATGCAGCTGGTTAGCTTTTGTTCACTATCAAAGCATTCAAATTCAGCGGTGCTTAGAGTCACTTACTTTAGCACAACTTTTTAATAGTTTTATCACTCAATTTTATAGTAATATTGTTGAGGAATATGTAGCAAAAATCAAGGATTTCTGTGCAAAAAAAATAGAAAGCCAATATTTTTAAAGGGACCCCGTAACGACAAAATCAAACCTAACGTACAAAGTGCTCGAAGTTGTGGAGCTGCTCGAATATAGCTCTGTCTCGCTCGCTAGAAACAGTGAGCGGATCGGAGGTCAAAAATGGAACCGGAAAATCAAGAGCGGTCTTTTTCACATTTTCCCCCGAAGGCTGACCCTTTCAAAACTATTCTCTATGTGTTTTCACAACAATCGGGGAATACATGCCAAAAATACAGATTTTTTAAAATCATCATACATGGCTCGCTACTCGCGCGGTTTATGAGTCCATGCGGGTCCCAAATTGGGTCAAAACCCTCAGGATTCACTTTAATTAGGACAATTGTCCGGATGGTTTCTCAAGAAACCTCCGAATCCAGAAATGAGCTCGTACCGAGCGCCTCCATCGTGGCAGGAGGGAGTTTCTTTAAATAAAGATCTATATTGTTCCAGAGGGCTATCCTCAGATTCGTACATTTGTACCAGTAATTTGAAAAACGTTGTTAACGTTGTTCGCATTTGTTTTATGCGACACACACTGTAAATCAAACATCTGACTAATCTACAAAACCATCGTCTTGTACCGATACTCTACGTATGAAGAGGTGGATTTATCTCCGTGTCGTACCGTTATCTACTAGCTATTTAGCCTTTATGGTTACTCGAATAATATTGTCACTAGTTATTAAGAGCCCCTCGTTCATGGCACCCTTCCATTGTAAAATGTAATCGCATCGCAGACCGTTTTTTTTTTAATTCGGAGGTGGCCTGCTTGGACATTTATATTCGAACTTTCCAAAAAGTACAAATCGGGGCATAACGACTTTCAAGGTCGTCTTTACCGCCTGTAAAGAAACCTGATCACCAAATCAATGGCTGGCCAGAACTACTCTTCCAAGGTCACCATCCGCGAGGATGGCGCTTAATACACTTCACTTTTTGTATCGTTTTTTTCAAAAAGTAGCGATCGACCACATTTATCAACCTGAAATTCGCCTAAAAGCGGTTCTACAGGCGAATTACCCAAATCATCCACTCGCTACGCGTACAGTGAGCTACTCTCTCTATCTCTCTCTCTCTCTCTGGCTTGCTGAGTTCTATAATGCACTTAGATCATCAACATCGACAGAAGGATGCTGGTTCGCTGGATCGAGAAGCCTTTTTCGCGCGCAGACATACGGGAATCCCCCCCAAAAAAAAAAAAAACTGGTCGCGATCTCGGGGTGCAGGCTTTGCTCACCAAGACGAGACTCACTCTTGTGCTCACCTGCGCTGCTCCACGAGTATGCTCTCGCTCGCTACGCACGGCTGGCTCTAGAATGCCGGGAGGGAGGCGAACCGCTACCGTCGCCTCTCTGTTTGGATGAGGGCCGCGCGCGCGCGACGTCTCCACCGTTGGCAACCGTTCGCCGCTGTTAGTCCATCGCCTACAACGAACGAGCACACGTTGCGTGCGTGTGTCTCTCTGCGATCGCTGCAGTGTTTTGCAAACCATTCTACTCGTCTTCGGACCATCTTCAGCTCGCCTAAAACGGTGGTGCACCCCAAGTACGAATCGGTTTTCGGTTTCTGACGGGGGTTTTCCGAAAGGTGAGCTGCTCGTTCTCGAGGTTGTGTGTGTGCGTGTGTACATTTTCGGCGCGAGGACCACCATTTCCGCCTCGAATCTAGTAGCCAGTGTGTAAAAATTCGGGTGAAAAAGAAATCAAACCTTCAAAGTGTTCAAGTGCTCAATGCTAACGCGATCGATCGACTTGTTGTGTATCAAATGTTCTTCTTCTTCTTCTTTATTGGTCCGGAAGTGAGAACCGTGTCGATCGGCGCAGGCTAGCGGAACAGAACACCGGTGAACGCATGACGGTTTGCTAAATTGCTGTACGAATGATGGACTAGTGATTATCTTGGGTTGAGTGATTAAATTGTGCGCCCGATTCAGAACGATACATGTTTTAATAATGCTCGTAACCGCGACCTCGGCGTGTCGAATCCGTGTCGTTCCGGTTCGATCAACTCGACTCGAACAAACAAGCAACACCTATCCCAGGAATCTTCAAGCATTTTAGTGAAATTACGCTTTTCGGGTAAATAAATAATTTAACGAAACGTTCGCTGACGAAACTCCGGCCGCCGACTACAATTGCCAGCCAAGCGTCACCGTCCCCCGGCTGGACAATGGTTTTGACCGATCTGCTTATGTTGCAGCACCACGCAAACGAGGTGCAAAAATTGCTAAACGCAATGTCGAGCATGCGTTTACCTGCTGGCCTGAACATGAGAGTGTCTCTCGCAAAGGTGGCTTGGCGCGCGCCCCTCCGAGACCGTCCGGGGGTTGCGTTTTGTCTTTTGCTTGTGTACCGACATCACGACCAATACTGCTGCCTCGTGCTTCTCGCGGCCACCGGCTGTACCTCGTGTGGTTTACTATTGTTGTACCGTGTACCGCCCGCATTGAACCATATTTAGGTTATGGTGTTATTAATAATCGTTCAATCGGCTGGCACTAATTTACTAACGATTGAAATTACATAAGTAATGGTGAAGGAGGAGGAGGAGAAGGGAGTGGTGTACTTAAACGTGTACCGAAACGTGTGTAGACCGTGTTGGCACGCGGTGGACACCAGAATCTGGCCTTGACCGGTTAGAATGCCGGGTAATGATGGTCATTATGTTGTAGTTATTACTGTGCCCCTTACAACAAACAGTTTGTGTGACAATTTGGTGATTTCTCTCTCTCTTGAAATGGATCCATTGCCATCGTGTGGTGTCTAGCAGCTAACCGCCTGACACGTGTTAAAAAAACGAGATTCAGCGCCTGCTGCTTGCAGGCGGTGGCTCCAAAACAAAAAAACCATTTGTTGTTTACACAACTGTCACCGCCTGCTAGTGGTCGCTCCGTTTACACACCGAAATTCCTAACATCTTGTCGCACAAGTCCCAGAAAATGTTCTGCTGGTTGTGATTTGCCTTGAAAAAATGGAAGCTTAAAACGAGTTGAAGGACCGTCGAAAACGTTGACCGCCTTCAGGGACTCCGAAGCGGTCACAGTTAAGCGACATTCGTTCGCTTATCGACTGCGCCGTGACTGAAACCCCTGGAAAGCATAATGAACTGTGGTGACTTACGGTGCCAGCCGTGCCTGTCAGAACGACCTGTTCCTCGCTCGTATTCACCGTGAAAGCGATGATTCGCGGCCTGATTATTGTTTACGTTGGGTGCCATCACCCGCCGAGAAGGTCGTCGTGCACGCGTGCCGACCATTCCTGACGTTCATTATTGCTCAAGCGCACACGCGGTACGGGACGTGCCAGAAGTTGCCCAGGGGTTCTAGAGCAGAGCGCACCTCAAGCATACTCGTAGTCTCATAGTAATCCCAACTAAAGGCCAGCAGGTGACCTATAGCAGCACGTACAACGATTGCGTGCTCGCGCGTGGTTTACAACACAATCGGTTCACTTCCACCGGCCTCTACTCCCGCTTTAATTGATTCGCCCAAAATTCCATCAAAAATGTGGGACACCTCACTCGGGGGTCACGTCGTAAAAGTGGGCAGTGAAGTGAAAGCTAGCAGAATTTCCGGGCTAACCAGCCCCGAGGTCAGGTGACCCATTCAGGGGGTAACACGTTCTAGAGAAGACCTTCAAGTGCGCTCGGTTGCCTTTAGACGAGGCTAATTACCCGGCTGTACCGAGATCTGTGCCGAGAAGTGTGCATTAACGTGACACTTTTACGTAACGTTTGACGAACGAAAACCGAGGCGAGTTGGTGACCAATAGTGTGTCCAGAGCCAACCAGTAGACGCAATTGTCTCTTCGGCGTCGGATTCGATATTAACTGGCAGGCTGCTGGAAAGAAGGGTAAGCTGACCACCGCACCGCACAGACCACCAGCTGCTGTTAGTTGGATGTTGTTGTCGGTTGCATAATAAAGCCGCACCCCCAAGGCGGGTGCGACTGGTTCCGAACCGAACAGCCTCGAGAAATGAATTATTCTAACACTCGTGGCCACACACACACCCAGACAAGCGGGTGTCGTTGTCAATTACAGAACCGAATCAACCGTCCAGCTGACCTACTGCGGGCTGTCCGCTTCGGGATCTACGGGAGAGCATCCCCGGCAACTCGAGGTTAATGACCAACTTCAACGTCCAAACAAAGGGCCCGCCACCGATCAAAACCACAGAAGGGCGCGCAGGCGAGGGTGAACGAGATCAAGGCATGAACAAGTGAACCAGTTCACCTTACACGAGACCAGATGGCCAGCAAGGCCGGGCAGCAGGCAGCAGGCTGTGCGATGTCCCGATTTGCTGACTTGCCACTCCCTGGCAGGGTGGATGCTACCTGCCATCTTTGATGAGCTGTGGGTTGGTCTCACTCTCTCTCTCTCTCTCACACTGCGCGCTCTGTTCTCACGGTCACCGCGGTGCAAATGCAAAAATACCTTCGCCTTGATCCCGGAGGCCAACCACGGCATCGACGACGGCGACGAGCGCTTCGACCATGTCGTCGAACAGGTTTTATTACCAGACGCGAACCCGAGGCCAACGATAGGTTGTGCCATCTCACTGACCACCCTCCCTGGCGTGCGACGCCGACCAATACCAGTGCGATAAGCAGCAGCAGTCGAAATCGTTTGATGCGCGCGAGAGATGACCGGCGTTAATATGGCGCGATGTTATTCCGGTTTAGCGTTCGTCGCCGTCGGTGGCGTTGAAGTTCTTCGTTCACCGAGGCGCTGTCTAGCGGTGCGCGTCGATGGTCGTCGTCTTTGGAGCTGGTTTTGGAGACGCGATCTTGAAATGTCCCCTCTAAGACCATCGAACCGACGGGCGATGGTGGCTTTGTTCTTGCAACATTACATCCAAAATGGTCGGCGCGGCTTATCGGGGGCCAGTGTCAGCCTGGGTGTACGCGATGTCCCCGGTGAACGATCTCGCTTTGAAGGTTGTTCTACCATCGGTGTCGGTGATTTATTGCGAAATCAACAGCCATGGTTGCCATGGTATCTTCTGTTTTTGGTTAGATCGTTTACTTGTAGCTCGAGTGTGATTATTACTCAACCACTGATCGATCACGATCACGATCACGTTCCCTCTGGTTCTCATGTCGAAACGCGTGTTTTGAACAAATGCAATTGTATCATTTATACCGGCATCCGGTTACTTCCGTATCGTGATACGCGAGAACAACACGAACAGAAAAAAACCCCCTCGTCCCGGCTTGCTACGATGCCGACTCGACCGAGCGGGGAGAGAAGCAATTCTATGCAACGCACGCAACGCAACAGCCGGCGCTGCTTATCCGACCGGATCCGGACTGCACGGGATTTCGCAATAGTATCACCGGAATTGTGTCAGTGCGGCTGGTCATTTCATCTGCGAAATCTGCCCCCGCGGTTGCACCCTTAATTCCTCGGTTTCGCCAGTCCACTGCAGGGCCCGTTCTATAACTTCGGCGTGTTCGTGTGTGTGTGTCTGTGTATGTGGTCGATGGCTGAGAGGGCCGCGAGTTTCCTAACATCTCTGCCGGCGAGGGCTAAATGTCAGTAACGTGAAAAGTGAACCAAACTTGAATTTCCGAACCCGTCAACCGAGGTTTAGTGCAGGAAACGGGGAAAGAGAGGAGAAGAGAGGGTTCTACGGTGGTATGTTTCGGGCAGCAGAAATGCGTACATTCCAACTACCATCCGGCCCACCGGTGGTATGGCTTTTTGCTGCAACCGCTGTTGGCTATGCAATCGTGCTGCTGGTGCTGGTGGTGCATACCCACCGGTAACTGAAACGCAACTCGGTCTGCATGAACGTGAACGTGTGCGTGTGTGTGTGTGTGAGCGAGAAGGTGGCCAATGCAAATGCAACCCAAGGGGGAGAGCCATGGGAGATTGGAACGGAATTGATTCTGGATGTTTCGGTTGCCGTTGCAACGCATCCATGCGGCGAGAAGGGAGGGATTGCGTTTCGTTGGGAATTTACCGGTTATCTGCACGCCCGCTCGCACGAGTGTTGTGTGGTGGGTGCAATGATTAATACATGGAATTTTCCTTTGCTTATGCTGCTGACCTACATCCATGCGAGGCGGCCCCGGTTCAATTATTGATATTAAAACGCGATGTAACGAGCGCTGCTGCCGTCGGTTTCCGGGGGTTTCTCGCAAAAAGGGTTCCCTGATAAAAAAACGATCTCGCATTCAGTAGCCCCGCAAATCCCTCCCCTAGTGTGTGTGGGCTGTTGAGGTGTAAACAGCGATTGAAATTACGAGCATGGGAACGAACGTTTGTCGTGTGTGCGAGCGTCGCTTCTTGCATAATGCTCCTCATTACCGACCAGGCCCAGGGCGGCCAACATATCTCACTATCTAAGCTTATCGTGACCGCGTGTCTTGGGAACCTTCGGCCGGCCGGCCTGCATGGTGAGCCTTAAATATGCTTCGAGGCTTTTATGGGCGAACACGATACGATCCAGGATCAGCTGCGAGCTGCACACGCTACTCGCTGAGAAACTGTTTCGCCATTTTCGCCGCCAACGATAAAGTACGCCACATTGACTTGAAGGGTTGTATGGATGAGAATGAAACCATAAAGTACGCCGGCTACTGCCATCCATGCATTGTGCCAGGGAGGGCGGGGGGAATCATAAATTTAGTATCGTCTTAATGGCGCGGAGGCTCGAAACTCGCCGCTCAGCGAACGCAGCTCGTGACCATAATGCAAAGGCCGTCGGCTGAAATGTGCTGTATGCTACGCAGATCACAACAGTATTGTATGGGACAGTGTGTTATGCTAATATGCTGCGGGACTAGCACTACACATAGACTTTCCTCCATAGTGGAGACGCCATGACGCCACGATGCCACGATGTTGCTCGTTTGCGAGGAAATTATTATTACTCAACCCGCGGCGGCCGGCAACAATTAAAGCCATATGCTCGTCTGCTTTACAACAGCGCACCCTTTCGCCTGGGCTGGTCTCATCCTGCTTTTTTAATGCTGACCACAAATGATGGCCGGCCCGCGAGCGAGACGCGATGCGACGCTAGACTGTGTGCTAAATACGGGCCAACCACTAACTTGGTAGCCGCGCAGTGGCGCCGCCGCCGCCGCCGAAGTCGTTAAACTGTCCAAAACTGTTGGGGCTCGTCCACCTTCAATCGCCTTCCATTACGCGTTGGCCCTTTATGAGGGCCCCTAGCAGCTACGGGGGTATGATATGGCGAGGCAATTAAAAGCCATTATTAACATCCGAACTCCGAACATGGACCGTTGTCCACCGGAAAGGGGATTTTTTTTTTCATTCGCTAATTATGCTCCGACTGTCTGCAGTTGCTGCTCTGGTTAGATTGCCCCACACCGCCAGCACCACCACCACTAGCATGGAGCATGATTACGTGAGTGCGATCGCGAAAATCATTTAACCATACTATACGTTGTAGCTAGGTGTGTGTAACTTTTTTGGACAGCTCTTAAGCTCTTTAAGGTCACAACATTGCACAATTCAGTATCAGAATAAATTTAAATGTGAACGCCCTCCGCTCCACAACGGGAGAACATTGCATTCCATTGCGATGATGTACACCATTCGTCGAATGGATCGCGCTGACACCTGTGGTTGTGGGGCCACTGTTGAGTTCAAGTGGTGGTACCATAGCAACGTGCAAGGTACTAATCTGCCACCACCTCTCAAGATGCCCTTGGCAGCAGCAGCTCAGCAGCTGCTTGATGCCCTTGCTCCCCATTGACCGTTGAGGCTCTAGGCGGTGAATAATGAGCCGGTAAGAAATGAATAAAGCATCAGTATAAGATGCCACGTCCATAACCTTGAATGACAAACAGAAATCATCTTTCAAGAGCTATCTTTTTTTTCCACACAAAAAGCTCGTCGTATCTTCGCGCTACAACCGGCGACTCCCATAAGCAACATCTTAAGGTCATCTTCTCTACTCAGCTCATCTACTCTTCTACTCAACTCAGCGATTACGTTCCTCCGGGGATTGGTGGGTTTCCAAAAGCAGTTGGTAACGAAGATTGTTTTCACGTGAAGCGAGTATTGCTGCGGTAAAGACTACTCTTCACCGTTCGTTCTCTATCAATGTACAGTACACACACATACGCCAAAAATCGGGATAATCGCAGCAGCCACAGGTAAAGTTGATCACCATACCTGTTGCGTTGTGGTGCGCTGTGATTGCATCTTTATTTATCTCGTTGAACCGGATTTTCGCGCCTCTTTTGTGCATGTTTACGGTAGGCTAGAAGGAAGGGAGAAAAAAGCTATGGCAAAACGAAAAAAAAAACGATGCAAAACACAACAAGAAAAGCAAGAAGAAATCAGCGTCGATTGTTGATTCTACCGTACAGAGCGCCTTCCGACAGTGAATGACGTCACAGGTGCTCTGTTAGGTCCACACCAATTACTTCACCTGTTTGCGCATCGATTTGTCTGGGGAAGCTCAAGTTCGAACTTCATCACTGAGTAACCTAGCAATGAGTGCTATGATGGCACTTCATCGCCCTGCGTCACATAAAAGCAACTCGCGACTAGTCTAATGATAGACCTTCGCATCGAGCAACCAATATCGTTATTAATCCTTCAATCCGGAAACAGTCGCCCAGAGCCCCACGCCCGACTCAACTGATTGACAAATACGTAGCTCTTTTATATCGATAATAGCATACCCCTTTCCACGAGGTACGAGGTCTATCAGAACGGCCACTCACGGGGCACCGAGCTATAGCTACTCTTTACATCGTAATCTACACCCGGAACGTGGCTGCTACCTCCACCTTCCCACGGTTCATGGCAAACGAGCCCCCCCCCCCCCCCCCCCCGTTACTAATGATAATAGTTTGTTATCTGGCTATTAGAATCGATACGGTACTCGGCACGCCGCGCTGGGTTGGGTGCGTATTCGGGTACCGTTGTCGATACCATTAGTCTGATAACTGCCTAGACAGCGTGTGATAGCGGCTCTTGTCCGATTAGTGTGCTGTCTACCCTCCGAACCGGACCTTCTCGCTCATCATCGATGTCCATCGTTTAGGTGCGCGTTTAGGGCGTAAGCTGCTACGTAAGAGATACCGAAGTACAGTGTAGGTGCTTTGTGATAACAGCCCTGTATCGAGTCCTGGGTAGCCGTGTGCCGTGAAGATGCCGTCCAAATTCGTCGCTTCCTGCAAACAGGAGCTGGAGGTGCGGAACTGTGGCTTCGCCCATCTGCCCGCCGAGGAGTTTGTCAAATCCCAGGTAAGAGAGCAGAGATCCCGCAGTTCGGCACTTCGGCCCGGGACGTGTAGAATTCTCCTAACCCTCCGGTTCGATCCAATTTCAGTGGCAATCACGAACGAAATCCATCTTCTTCCTACTGTACCGGTTGGCGCTGGCCATCTTCTTCACTGGCGTCGTTATCAACTCGATGGTGGTGGCCGCCCAGACGGCTCACTTTGGCAAATACTTCATCTACCTCACACACTGGGGCATCCTGCTATGTATGGGCACGACCGTCATGGGTGCGGTGCTAGTAATGGTCTGGTACTTTCATCCGGAGTACTCGGGTAAGTAGAGTGGACGCCGGAACGGGCCACGACCGATAATGTGGGAGATTTTTCCACGTGTAGATTGTTTCGGTATGAGAGAAGCGTCACAAGCAACCATACAATGGAGCTGGATCCTTTCTTTCTTTCGGTTCAAGTGGGGCATCGCGGTCGCCTAGTGTCGCTGGTTTCACTGCCACCTCAAGACTCACATGGTATCTGCTGAATGTCAATCGCGAAAAGTTGGAATTTTGTTTTTGCTTTTTTTGGCACCCGATTTTGCGCGCCATTCGTGGGAAACGAAAAACTTTCTTTTGAAACCCGAAATTTGAATAAATTACCGGATACGGTGGTTGGGGCTTTCGCCAGGAATACATATTAACACCATCCCCTCTCGCTCTCGCGCTCATTTCCGACACTAAAACAAAAAAAAATCCATAAAACGAAACCACCAAAGAGAACCGACCAAGGTTTAGGAAGCCGCGCGCCCAAACCTCTCGCGCTTCTGCTAATTGTCCCACTCGGACCATCGACCATCGACCACTTTCGGTGTGCTGTTTGTCTATTCAAGCAGGCGCAACACCACCACCTCGAACACATCAAAGACGCCCAGGTCACCCAGGAGACCAGAAAAACCTTCGACGCATACCGTCGCCGTCGCCGTCACGGTGTCTTGGATTGTTTGGGGTTTTTGGAGATCTGGCGCGAAATCGTGAGTAGCGGCCTCGCGCTCGCCAAGTTCAAGTTCAACCGGTAATAATGAGCGTTTTCCTGTGGGGTGGGGCGCGTCGATCAGCAGCCGGCAAACCGGCACAACACCCTCTAACGGAATGCCGGCTTCGATGCCGACCGTGAACCTATCGGACCCACCGAATGCGGCCGGTCTCGTTATGCTGCCATGTCACGTAAACGACGATCGCTAGAGAGCCGCGTCATTGTCAGCGAGGTTTTGGGTGCAGTTTAAAGTACCGGAATCGATGATGGCACCGTTTTGAGTGAAGGGTGACCTTCATCGCGACCACCACCAGCATGGCGACTCGATAACGATTAGAACTTTATTGACGATAGTTGATCTCGATGTTGCGATCAGCAGCGAGCTAGCTAACGAACGTCGAGGCCATCTGTATCCGTACGTCACGCTTGAGGTAGAACCATGAAACTAGAACTGACGTCTATATTTCGCTTTCCGGTTTTCGGTTGACCCAAATTCAAATTACAATTCGCAAACCAGACGCAATTGCTTTGTGCCTTTTCTAGCGTACATTTATCGGGGGGGTTTTTTCGCTTCTTTTTATTTGGCGAAACAGTAAGCGAAACACCGTTCCACCATTAGCACGTAGCGTGGAATTGTGATTGGGATGCGATAATGATGATAGAGCGCGCGCGAGGTGCAGAAGGCAACCACTGCATTACGACTGTCCCCGCAGTGACTCCATGTTGGGAAAACAATCAACAGAAGTGTGTGCTGAGTGTGGCGCTGTTCTTGGAGTTGAAGTGAAACGGAACGGCACTTCGTGTCCCCGTGATGTATGTGAATTTGCAAATAATTTTGTTTCATTGTTTTGGAGGGTTTCGAAAGACAGAAAGAGAGACCGTTCGTACTCGTTGGTCTGTGCGAAGAGCAGCACACTACTACAAGACACGATGCTATAGGCAGTAGGTCTATTTGGCGTGCGTCATTCCTACCTTCCTAAGCCGTATAGGTCGTAAGTGTGGCGCTCATCTACCGAAAACAACACATTCTGTTCAGTGGCGCTTCGGTTCCATATCTCTCTCATGCTTTCACCCAGCTGAGCAAGTGGCACTCGCCGGTTCCATTCTATTTGGAACAGCCAGCACAATGTGTCCCTGATGGTTAATTGCAATTCCAACAAAACAAGCTTTGAAAAGCTCGCGCGGAACAGAACTGCTACTTCCGGTCCCCGGTTTCGCGTAATACGAATCGCGAATACACGAACCCTTCCTCCATTTGCATCAACTTTCTCCAAACGATACCGACCGGTCGATAGGATAGAATTTTTTTCCCACTTTCACAGTTTTTACTGCGCCATCCTGGCACCATTAAAGATTCGCATTTTAAATGTCCATCATTGTTAATGTGACGAAGACCTGCCACATACCCGAGAATGATTCCATTTGAAGCCAAAATGATCGCCATAAGGGTCACCGGGAGTGTCGTACAATTCGGTGGCTTTCTCTTGTATTGTTTTTGAGTTTTGCGAGCAGAAATGGTCTACAGCAGCTGGGTTCGGTTCTGTTGCGACGACAATGTATGGTGCTCGTCATCAGACCATGCTGTCCTCCTGGCGCTCGGTCATCACTTTGTTGTTCGTTGTTTGCCCCTCCGGATGGCCTCGCCCATTAGCGGGAACATGATCTTTGGTTTGTTTGCCACGGGGCACCATAAAAGGAGTGCGGATTTAACCAAACAATCCATCCAGTCCATTGTGGTGGTGCTGGTGGTACTTGTAGCTTTAATGGCCGATCGTTAAAACGATATCTGCAATCCCTTCTGATACCCCCATTCCCTGTGGTCAGAAGCTTCAGGGGATGTGCGTCAGCGATAAACGAATTCCTCTTTCGTCCGACGATCCTTTACGCAGCACTTTACGCCACCGGCGATCCATCATACCGCGTGCCATACGCGCGTCTTGTATCAACACAGCCAAGCGGCACATCGGCGACGACGACGAGGGAGCTGCACAGAAGTAGCACATTTTCCGAGTCGGAAGCGTGCGAGCCTGTAAACAGTAGGTGGTCAAGGTCGTGCTGACGAGGCTCGACGGGCAGACCAAAAATGCGATTCCCGCGGACAGTGGACGCCTTTGTGATGATCGTCTGATCTCTATCGGGACTGGGCTCGGTAGTAACATCACTTACCGGCAGACAAGAGCGGTCTCAGAAGTGGTTTCGCAAATAAAAGCACAGTCCACTCCTGTCCCTGTCATACTGACCGCAGCAGAGGGCAGAGGCAGTTAATCCGGAACGACCAGTTGCCATTGCATAAAGCGGCATTGCGACATTGCGTAAGAAGCGTTGGAAGCGAGGCTCGGCCATTTGTTCTGCGCCCGCAGTCGACGAGTCTTTTGGTTTCTGTTTGCCTCATATTGTCTAGAGAAACACAAAGGCATACACCCGGCGACCAGTCGGGATTCCATTTGCATCTTTTGAGAAATCGATAATATGGTGAGCACCGGTGGAACAATAGAACCTTGTGGCACAATAGACCCCCCCTCTCACCCGGGGAGAGGGTGCGCAAGATGTATGGGGCCCCGTTTTTTTGCATAACAATCTGGAGCAGTATTGCTGTGAAACTCGATTCATATCTATGGCAATTGGCAATCCTTCATCCTTCCCTTTTGCTTCCAGAAACTGTGTCCAACTCGTACGAGATGCCAACGTGCTTCAAGATTTACTGGATGGTACACAACATCACACTGATCCTCTCGATTTGCATAACCATCGTCTACTGGTCGCTTCTGCACAATGGTAGGTTTGTTCTCCCGTGATGCTGTGGCCACCGATCGATTGATTGTTGTTGATGATTCTCTCTCTCTCTCTTTCGATTCTCCACTCCACAGAGACAATGGTGGTCGATGCCAACAACATCCTGATCCATGCCTGCAATTGTGTGTTCATGTTTCTCGATCTCATCATCGTCGCGTACCCGGTGCGCCTCTGGCACGTGGTGCAACCGATCGGGTTCGGGCTGACGTACTGCATATTCTCGGTGATCTACCACGCGGCGGGCGGCACAAACCTGTAAGTACTCTCTGGCAGGTCGCATTGTAAAGCGTGCAATTGTGTTGTGTCCTCCACCGCCCCAATCCCCTACCACAACGCATCTGTTATGTGCACGCACACCTTCGCTCTCTCTCTACCTCTCTCTTTCTCTGTTGCGATCGATCAACTGTTACTATGATTAATGATGCTTGGCCGTTGCTCAGACTAACGATCTGGCTCGATTGCAATGGCGGCCATGTTTCGGTCGATTAACAATAATTTTAGACGAAAAGTACGCGCGCAATTCTATTAGCCCGTAGTGCTCGTGTCCAGGCGCGTATCATCAGCAATTGCCGATCACCGAGGCGACCGGTCGGGTTGAACCCTTCGAGACCGGCTGGCTACGGAGGAGACCCAGGGCACGCTATGGTTGGCGACTTGCGCCGTTTGCAATCGTGGTTACGCAAGTTGCCTAGTTTACACCGTTGCCATGACATCGTCGAGAATGGTCTAGAGCAGCGGTGGCTAACGTGCGCCGGCGACTTGCGTGAAAGCGGCCTGGTGAAAGCAATGTGGGAGAAAATTTACAAATTGCTTTTGTTTTTAAGAGAATTACTTCAACAATTTAGTATAAATGGTTGAATGTTTATTCTGAACTCGTATGTGTACGCTCGAGTCGGGTAAAATCTACGTGAACATGTTGGTTCCCACTAGATCGAATCATTCGATAGCTAACGAATGATGCTGGGAACAAGAATTTCGTTTTTGAAATTTGCATAAGGGTTTTTTTTTTCATTTTCGCAGCGCAAAATAATCCAAATGATTTCTACTCACTTCAGTTTACATGCTGAACATGTAGATGAAAGTTATATCGCGGTACTTGATCAATGAATTGCTCATGATTTTCCATTTTGCTATAAATGATTTACTGCTTTAAGCTGTTTTCACATCGAACGCGTTTTTAAAAACGCCAAAGTTGGCGTTTTTTGACGCAAAAGCTTAATTTATTGTTCACACCTAGGTTGCGCGAAGGTCGATTTAAAATACACGAAAAATAGCACCATATCACTACCGCCACCTTATCAAATCATGATAAATAGTTCAATCTTCACGCAAAACAGTATATACCCGGAATTCAACACATTCCTGCCAAAGCAAATTGCAAAACCAAAGGGCAACGCTGGCTTGCTTGCGTAGCCTGCTACAGTCGGCTCAGAACCTGCCACAATCTGTAGATTTTTACAGATCCGAAAAAAAACGCCAACTTTTAAGCTCTTCAAAAGCTCCAAAAAATAGCTTTCGGTGCGTTACGTGAACACTTCCACACATTTTGATGTGATACAACCGTGTTTTCTGCGTCAAAAAACCTGCTGCGTCTATTAGTGGCGTTTAAACGCGCTCGATGTGAAAGCAGCTTTAGTAAGCCTCAAACGCTGTAATTGCGCTCGTTAACTTGAGCATAAACGATTCGGTGGTAAACGGAACGATATTTTCTAATTTTGCAGTTTAGTACTTAATTATTTTTTAATAAAGCATCAGTTCTTGATTGTTTTATATTTCTTTATTCAGTTTTTCAAATTAGTTTTATATTATACACTTAATATATTGTTATTCAATAATGTACAGAACTAATTTCGAAAACGTCCTTTTAAACGAAGATTTCTTATTCGTATTAATTTTCTAAAATATTCATTAAAAAAATAAGTTGTCCATCCGTCAGAAAGAAGCATTTTTCTTTGTTACACATTGTTTGAAAAATGAGATGATCATATAAATGATTGGAAATATTAGCCAGCCAGCCAAATCAGATTCACCACCTGACCATCAAAAATACTTTACAGTCACTGATCCTCATCTTATAGGTGCGCCCTAGTTCAAAAGATGGTGCGTCTATTTAGCGAAAGCTAATTGCAACATGATTGATGGAAGTTAGGGAAAATAAGCGGTTTGTGTAGTATAAACCAAATGAACAATCTCCGTTGAAGAATGATTGGGAGCAACTTATTCCTACGCCGGTTTAGTTCGGTTTGGTTTCATTAAACAGCGGCTGCAATCACGCTGCTGCTCCCTCTAACCCATTCGGTATTAGCCGGTAGAATTGCATAACTTTTGATACGACGCCCATAGACACGGTTGCAATTGAGCTCTGCTAGTGCTCTCGATCGGTTGGGCGCGCGATATACCCGAGACCTGTGGCTTCCTTGTTATTTGCATTCAAACATCTCACTCACCGTCGCCCGATGGAGGATTCGAGGGAACGAGTCTAGCGAGCATAAGTGTTGCTGCAAAAACCTGTTTTAAGTCGAAAAGCTTTTGCAATACTTCCTGGACTCCGCAGTGCTCCAGTGCGCTGGACTGCTCTGTGTAGATCGGAAGCGCAAGCGATAACAGTTAGTAATCTAAAGCTGCAAGTCAACGTCAACATACACGGCAGGATACAAGTTTCGAATACACAGAATCTTGAGACTTTTGTATTTCGTTAACCGCATTACTAATCTCCCTATCCCCACCTATCTTTCAGACTCGGTCGCCCGTACATCTACAACGTTCTGAACTGGAACGAGCCGGGCAAGGCGATGGTCACGGTGGTGGGCACGATCGTGCTGGCAATGATCGTGCACGTGCTGATGTTCGCTATCTACAAGCTGCGCGTCAAGATCTATCTGCGCTACTTTGGCGGTAAACCGATCATTCCGACGAACTCGACGCTTCAGCTGCAAACCGGCAAGGGAGTTCATCATCACACGCCGGGCATCTCGATGGTGTACGGCAACGACAACAAGGGATTCACGATCGGTGAAAGGTACTGAGATCCCCGACGCGGTGTGTGTTTGAGGCACCGCTGGATGGGCTGGGGCACAGGTTACACACCATACTTGCAGAGCAAGCGGGCATCGCCGCATTGGTTTTAGTTTTAAATTCTAACGAGGATCGGCACATCGGATGATGGAGCGATTTGCTGAACGCTAGGAACAGTTTTAGAACGCATGGTATTTACTGTTAAACACAACTCATACGTTAAGTCAGTTGGTAAGCTGTGATTCTGATTTTAATAAAATGTTATATTTTATGTTGTACTATTATGTGTGTGGGCGTTAGTTGTTTTTTTCTTCGTCGTAAATCCAACGAGAAGTAAAATCATCAAACAGCCGTGTTCTTGGAGTATTCTGTGTCAGTTTTTGTGTCAGTATGTTTAATTAAATTAATCCAGGGAGAGATAGAGGGAAAGCTTACATATCTACGATCAATTGATGATATCTGAGTAGTTTTTTCTCATTACAAATCAATCTTATCACGTGTTTCTGTTTCCAGCCATTATTAACCCCCTTTTGAATTTTTACAATTTGCCAGCATTTGTGCGATCTTGACAACACACACACAATCCAATCCATTGCAAGCCTGGGCCACACGAAGCGTAAACTCCAGCATAACACAGAGCGTAAATTTACGCGTAAATTTACAAATTAATGCCAAAACGTTTACGCTTCCCTTTTACACGCTGTTTAATGATTATGGGTCCGTGGAGCGGAATCTTTTTGGCATTAATTTTTACAATTTCGCTAGAGTTTACGCTCCGTGTAGCAGGGCCTTAACAATTTAAACCACGCAAATTATTCCGAAATCGCGCAAGAAAATTTATGTTGGACTGCACGAAACAAGCAAACCGGCTAGGCTGTTTATGACCACGCTTCGAAATTTCACACAAGCGATTCGTGGTTGATTTCAGGATAAAAATTACTTTCCCTAGCATTATTCTAAAAGCATTAAAAGCAAAAATGTTAAAATTTTAGTTACTCTAACTCAACACTTGACACAGGATGCAGAGAACATTTCTTAATCGATTTGGTACATCTTTGATGATTAAGCCAAATGGTATAAATACGCCGCGCCGCAGAGGAAATACAACAAGGCATTTTAAATAGGTAGCTTCTTGTAGAACAAATCCCCGATCGGATTTTAGAAAAAAGTTCTGAGTTTGACAGTGGTGGGACTGTGGGATGTTTGCTTCGGGAACGCTCTTTTCGGAGCCGTTTTGGCTTTTCTGTGGTATTACGACAGTTAAAATTCACGAAAAGTGGCACGAAAGTTAAAGTTATACAAGTATTCCCAAAATTCTTCCTAGCATTTTTTCCTCGCTGTAAAACATAACTCGGTCGCTCGTTTGATCTTAAATAAAGAGATGAATCGTTTAAGCATTCTAGAAAGAGTGAAATCAGGTACTTTCCCTGATAAAACCATTAAACTTGGCCATGTCTTCTTTTTCTTCTTAAAACTCACGAGGTTTTGTTGATATAGAGCGTCCGGCCACTACTGTCAAACAAATTCAAAATGGTGATCATTTAACGCAGCTCTGACACCACCTTACTATTTAAAACACCATGATGGCTTCAGTTTTTTTTTCATTCTTGTTGAGCCCGCCGCGAGTCGAAGTTTTGTTAACCTCTCTTCCTAAATCCCGGAAAAGCTAAAAAATGGTGTACATAGTGAAAGACTCCGTAAGTATTTCTGAATCTCCGTTTCCGCCTGTGGTACTTCCGTGTGCACAACCGCGCCTCCTGTGCCGTCTTTCCCGCCGTCCCGGCATCCTTCTTGTCCCGGAATTCCGCCGCACGCCCGCTTAATCGAGGTTAATAGGATTTTTCGTCTGTGATTAAAGTGGCGTCGACGGGGGTTAAATTTGTGGAGCTTCTTTCCGCCGATTTCTTTCTGGGTGTTCTTGTTCGTCCTCTTTCTTTCTGTCCTTCTCCCCCCCTCTGCATCTAATTATCAAATGGATGTTTCGGGATGGCGACGATATTGATGTCTCAGTGCGAAGAGCACCCCAACCAATTAAGATTCGAATGCGGCCCACCGGACCGTGGAATGCGTATTCGTAGTTGGGGGTTGCGTGCGTTCATGTATCTGTGCGCGTGTGGGTAAGAGATGGCCTTTCGCGGCCGACATGGATATGGCGGTGATGACTTGGCGGAAAACAATTCACGACCCCGACCGACCGGTCACAGGTTTATGATGAGAAGATGATGGCTTTTCGGGAGACGGAGTTACTACATCCGGCTATCTATTTGCATCGCTTGAAGATTGAACGCCACGACATGGCGCGGGACGCGGAATCGGAATCACAGCAATCGTTGCTTTCGAGTGGGGCGACGGTGTGGCTTCGTGGTTAGATAAGTTCCCAGATAGGCTCTCTCTAGCAACAGACTACCGCGCAACGAACACGCCTGCTTTATTGTCAAGCTCGAGCATCATCTTTAACAAGATTAGCCAAATGGTAACGAGAGGAGGGACTGTTTCCAGGCTGTTCCCGCCGATCGTCGAAAGAGCGGGTGTTACTTGATACGCCCCAATCGAATTAATTGATAGGCGTTGATCGATTTGGGAACCATTCCCACAGTCAGCCAGAGGCCGTGTTTTGTTGAAAATGTATCATTTACACTACCCCTTCCTGTGAGGCGTGTTTGCGTAAAAAGCCTTCCATATGATTCGATAGCACCATCCACAGGTGTTTAAAATCCAACATGCACCTACAAGGCACACGCGTGACTCAGTCCAGTTTAGTGTGAGTCATTCGTGATTGAATTTCAAGCTTTTCATTAGTTCTATGCTAGCATGTCATTCCGTGTGCTATGCTTCCATTATTCACGATCCATTTCCGTTTCCGTTGCCATAGTTACGCCGTCTATTTGCGCCATCACAGATGCGTTTCATAGCCAAACCCACACAACAAGGTGGTGTGCTGCGGTCACCAATGTTAATTGCGACCCTACATTATCACGATATGTTCGCAATTAGGACCCCGGTTGCTATGCTACTAATCCTACCAAGGTGTAGATGCTTGAAGCAACGACGACGCTGGAACGCTTCTCTTGTTACAAGAGGTCTCGGTTTGCTGTTGCGAACTTAAGCGATGGAATGTGCAAGCGCTGCATTTTACGATGGACAGTGATCTTGGTAGGCGTCAAATACGCTATTAGGAGGATGAAGTCATCCTTATTTGCAATCTCCACTCTCTTCTGGTATCGTAAATGACGCGTATTCGTCACAGCCAAAGCCAGAGAGCGAGTGACAAGTCGATGGCGTGTGTGATGAGTCAAAGCCTGAGTTGAGAGAAATTGTAAAAATTGTTACAAAATTCCATCGCCTTCAAGGGCACCGGCAGGCGTTTGACACACATACACACGTTCGCACGGAATGTGTCTCGAGCGACGGCGGGGAGGGGAGGCTAATGTTTCACCTTGACAAACAGGAATTGCACACGGTTGTTGTAGTTGTTGTTACTGGTCATTTTCTCTGATGACGCGATTACACGAATGTTAATCCACTGTTCATACCACCCCCGCAGGCTGACTTTAACAACAAGCTGGAATCGGCTGGCGACCAGCTGGTGGTGGTGGACTTCTTCGCTACCTGGTGCGGACCGTGCAAGGTGATCGCCCCGAAGCTGGAGGAGTTCCAGAACAAGTACGCCGAGAAGGTCGTCATCGTTAAGGTGGACGTGGACGAGTGCGAGGACCTGGCAGCCCAGTACAACATCTCCAGCATGCCTACCTTCCTGTTCATCAAGCGAAAGCAGGTGGTGCAGCAGTTCTCGGGCGCCAACGCCGAGAAGCTGGAGAACCACATCAAGCAGCTCACCGAATAAGCTTTCAAAGCGACGGCGGTGGCAGAGGCGGCGACGGCGACGGCGACGGCGTTCGACTACAAGAATGAACAAGCGCGCGACTAAAGTAGGAAGAGAGAAGACAGTGGTGAGGGAGGAGAAAATGGGGCCTTAACTTCGTACCAAACACCCGCAGTGCCCCTGTCGACGACAGACGACGCATGCCCCCCTCTCGCATCTATCCAGACCAGTGCAACAGACAGGACCATTGTGGCAATGAAAATGCAACTGTCCACTATACACACCACCTCCTTCATCACGGATTACCATACTCCCGATTTCCGATAAGTGTTGCCGATACTCTTCAAAAATGCAAACAAATTTACGGAACACCCGGCGCGCAACCACAAAGAAGAAGTGCCCACTCGAGCAGCAACAACAACACATACACGCACACACATGCACGCACGTGGTCGGCAGTTACTCTTTCAAGGCAAACAATCCGTTACCATTGATTGCACGGGCGATTGGCGAACATCTGGACGACACTTACCGCTGACCTACTACGTTCGATCGATATAGTTCGGAAGTGCACCGTGTATGCGCCTGTTCGATGTTCTGCAAACAAATTTACCCGCCTACTGCTTGTTTTCCACTCACTTGCGTTCGCGTTATTCGATACGCAAGTGTGTAGGAATGTGGTGGGGTTTGCCATCTGCATATTTGTCTTCAGCATTCAAAAATCGTTCTCACCAGCCCAATGTCTACACTCTCCATCATGCCCTCGAAGTGTAATGTGTTTTTGTTTTATTTTTCCTATTGCCAGTGTGTGCTTACAACAAGCTGCTTGTTAATACAGTCTCGAAGAACTAAGAACCACCATTTTGCTCTGTTATTTATAGCGAAAGAAAGTCGCAGCGAAAGCGATCCATATTAATAGGGGATGATCGTGGTGAAGGCCTTTAGATTTGATAACAGCATGGTAGTAGGACACGCTGTTCTCTGTTCTGCTTAGATGTCTAGAGCCAACAAAGGGAGTTCATCTTCTTTTCTGGGTCCATTCCGTTGCCCTGTCGATAAAACAAGTCTAGTAACCACCATGATTAGCCGATAATCTCCAGCCGAAAAAGGACCCATGCTGCTCGTGAACGTTTAATTCTGTCACAAACTTTCCTGGAAGCTTATCTAATCAAGCGCGTACGCACCTTTCATTTCCTAAGATCGGCGAACAGTGGACAGTTTTCTTAGTAATTGCCAATCTGACATCTTTAGAGCTTTGCTTGGCTTTGAACTACTAATCTAATCTTTCATCTTCCAGTGAACATGACCTGTTAGCAGAAACAGCTATATATCATCGCTTTCATTAAAACGCGTAGCGGATTCGAATAGTCGCTAGCTTTCCTAGAAGTGTATCTAATTGACGTCCGCACCTTCATTTCCGAAAATCGTCATACGTCGTACAGTGCTCTCACTTCACCGTACTGTAGGCGGTATTGGTCCTTTATGCAGAAAACATCAACTTGATCGACTATTCGTAGGATGGGCTTCTCCATCGTACCGTGGTGCAAACGTACCCGAACCGCTGTGCCTGCTGGTCAGATTGATGGTTAAAGGAGCTTTGCTACGGACTGGCTCTGTTCATCGGATTCCATTCTTTTGTAGATGATTTCTTAATCTTGACCTTTCCCTCGCTGGTGGCCATAACGGCTTACCAGCTGTTCTACCTCTACGTCGGCCAGCCAGCACACAGTACGTTCGCCATAGCATCGCAAGCGAGCGTTGTATTGCGAGATATCTTATACCCTGGGCTAAAAATATGGGATAAAAATACCCTGGGCACGGATGTTATCAGTACAAGTAGGGTACATGCTTGATCTGCGAATAGAACAGTTCGCAAACTATGAGTTTGAAACATATTCATCATTAGAGCACTTTTTTGAGCCCTTATGAAAAAACACAAAGAAAACTGATGCCAATGAATGGTAAAGATTTAAAAAAGAACATATAGAAATAGTTCGTTCTGGTATTCTGTCCGAAATGTGTTCAAAGACGCAAATCAACAACCTTATCGCATGCAAAGCAACCGAGCAAAGTGATACCGCATGGGCTCGTGTGTATCAAGAGTTATGTTGCGCCGATGCCAGCCGATGTTTTTGGAAAAAAAAAGAATTTGGCAGTGGACGAAGGGAGGTTCTTATCACCCAGGCAGGAGTACGGTCGAAACCTTCTCCAGCAAACCAGCAAGGCATGGGTTATCAAAAGGAAAGTATGCAAACGGCCAACGCGGAACTTTGATTGCGGTTTTAATTATGTGTGTTCTCGATCCGTATAATTAGTATAAAACGTCCTCCGAAAATCCCAGACGCATCATTCTGATAGAACCTCCAATTGAGTCGTTGCGTTTAAAAGTGCGTTCCAGAAATGAAGTTGCACGTTGGTTTAATCGTGTTTTATGCTATTCTCTATGTTGGTGCAAGTGATCCTGGCCCTAGTGAGGGCGAAGGAAAAGTCAATCCGTCGGTGAATGCGATGCTAGAGCTGCTCATGGGCAAGTTGGAAGCGATGGAATATAGACTACAGAAGATGGAGAGGCAGCTTCAAAGGGTGGAAGGTTCCTCGTGCAAAAATGTTTCATCAAAAGTGTCTGGAACATATCTGATCCGCGTGAAAAATGATAGTGAACCGTTTCAAGTGTATTGCGAACAGAAATCGTTCGGTGGTGGATGGATCGTAATGCAGTACCGTTACGACGGATCACTGGACTTTTACCGAGGCTGGAATGAGTTCCGCGACGGATTCGGTGATTTGAACAAAGAGTTTTGGTTGGGTCTGGAGAAGGTCCACCAGATAACAAGTGGCCGTAAGCACGAACTGATTGTTGAATTGAAAGATTTTAACGGAACATATAAGTATGCGCGGTTTAATGCATTCGAAATAGGTAATGAGAGTGACCAATACGACGTGAAGAATATAGGAAAGTATAGCGGTACTGCTGGTGATCGAATGTCCCATTATAAGGGTAGGAAGTTCTCAACCAAAGATCGGGATAATGATGAGAGTAGCAGACACTGCGCACAATACCTCGAAGCTGCATGGTGGCACTGGTTTTGTGCTGATTCGAGTTTGACTGCACGATACATGAATGCTGAAGATGAAAAATCAATGCATTGGTTTCATTTTCACCACAACTATCAAGGATTAAGTTACTCACGAATGATGATCCGGGAGCTGGAATAGCATTTGTAGTCCGGACAATGGTAAAGAGAGCTCAATGAACAATTAACAATGCCGAATCGAAACAACATAGAATAAAAATTTTCAAAAAGAACAATTCATAAAAATCATTTAACTTAAAAAAAAGCTAGGAATGTCTACAACCCAAATCACAATTCATCCGAAACACCATTCCAGATAAGACCACTGGAGAAAGAAACACGGAAAGAACTCAATGAATGACCGTTATTTGTAACCTGGCGAAAGAAAATGGAAGGAAAATGGTCTGCAAAGAACACCTCAATTCTTTGCGCTTTTGAACGTAGGGTTTCAATCGGTGCGTGTTGGGGGTGAAAAAATACCCAAAACTTTTGATAATCTTGAACTCCCTTTCTCATAGGCAGGGCATCTGTTTCTGTCTATTAGCGTTGTAACGAATCGATCAAACTTAATTTAAACTCGAACAGAATTTTCCAGGATGGGTTCTGATATTGCCGAGTTAAACCTAGTGCAAAGACCCATAGATAACTGATTTCAATAGCAGAGATGTATGATATAGATTAAAAAAATATATTCAGATAGTTCAATGAACGGTTTTGTTCGAAATGCGGTCAAAGACGCAAATCAACAACCTTATCAATAATCAAGATTCTTATCACATAAATAGAGCGCTCACCGAATGGCGGTTATCAAAAGAAAAGTACACAAGTACTATGATGTGCAAGGCTTGTTTGCTCTCGATTGCTCCGATCCTACGGGGACCAGAGAGGTGGTACAGAAATTGAATCAGTATAGAACGGTCCTTTCGAAGCGAACAGGTCGGAGGAATCATTCTAATTGATCCTCCAGTTTATTCGTATTTTACACTCTGCTTTGCAAAAATGAAACTCAGCTTCTGCTGGTTTGCAGTTTTCGCGATTTTAAATGTTGTGGCAAGTGTTCGAGAAGATAAGAACGATGTGCATCAATTAGTTCATGCCATGCCGGGATACGGACTAGAATTGCTCTTGAACAAGTTTGATTTTGTAATGAGCAAGCTGCAGAGAATGGAAAAAAAGTTGCAGAGTGTGGAAGATGTGTTACAGAAGACGGAAAGCAAGTTGCTGAAAATAGAGAACGAGTTCCAGGAATATCGCTCCAGCCAAGAACAGAGTCAAAAAGAAATGTTCGCTGTACTTCGTAAATTGGAAAATCAAGCCGCGCTTAATTTAAGCGAGCTTCATAATCGAAACCAGGAGAAGGTTCATACAGCATTGCATGAACTTGATCGTAACCTAAGACGTGTGCTACAAAATCAATACAATCAACCTTACGCTACCTCATGCAAGGATGTACCATCGCTCATCTCTGGAACATATCTGATCCGCGTGAAAAGTGCTAGCACACCTTTCACAGTGTACTGTGAGCAACAACAGTTTGGAGGTGGATGGATCGTGTTTCAGTACCGTTACGACGGATCACTGGACTTTTACCGAGGCTGGAACGAGTTCCGCGACGGATTCGGTGATTTGAATAAAGAGTTTTGGTTGGGTCTTGAGAAGGTCCATCAGTTAACAAGTGGCCGTAAGCACGAACTGATTGTGGAATTGAAAAACTTCAACGGAACCTACATATATGCGCGGTATGATGCATTCGAAATAGGTAATGAGAGTGACCAATACGACGTAAAGAATATCGGAAAGTATAGTGGAACTGCAGGTGATATTATGTCACATTATGAGGGTGTGAAGTTTTCAACTAAAGATCGGGATAACGATGCGTACAGCAACAACTATTGTCTTCCTCTCTTCGAAGGCGCATGGTGGCACAAGTATTGTACTTTGGCGAATTTGAACGGCCGGTACATGAATGATGACGATCGCAAATCAATGCATTGGGGAAATTACAAACAAAACCGACAAAAATTGAGCTTCTCACGAATGATGATCCGGGAGCTGAGATAGCAATTCTAGTATAGTCAATCTATCATTGCTGTATGCTGAATAAACAACCAACAATAGCAAATCGGAGCAAAAAAGAATAAAAATGCATTTTTGCGAATGAATTGTACAAAAAAGGAGTATAAAAGAAAACAATCTTTGCTTCTCAAAGCTCAATCTCAAAATTCATCCGAAGCACTATAAAAGTGGTTTAGAATGCAGAAAGAAACAACGAAAGAATTATAGGCTTCTATCGTTATATGTAGTCTGGTTTAAAAATGGAAAGAAAATAGAAAATATTAACTTTGAATGAAAAGTACTTCTTTGCTGTGGGCACTGAATCGATCATACTCAAAGCGAACTTAAATCAAACACTACCTGTCTCACATTTTCTAGGATTTAGTCTTTCCGTTGCAACAGCTGGCTTCTGAGCGATTCTTTTCGCCTTTGCTGCTTCGAACATTCTCGTCAGTGCCAAATCCGGAGCGGCGTATCCGCGCTAATTATGATCTGTTAGAAAATGCCAATCCAAAATATTTACGGACGATCAATCGAAAGATAAGGTCCAATCCGCCCTAAGAATTGATTCGTGTACCAGTGAAGATGACCTAAAACAGTTACGCTACATTACATTTATTATTACGCGTTACGAATAGAAATTGAGTTGCTATATCTATACCAATTATACAGCGGTAATTTCTCCAGCCGCATTCCCGTTAACAGTAGGCACACTTGATTCCTCTTCAGCACCACTGGGTTCCGGGCTGCGAGTGCCTACAGTTGCATGGTTCTCTCCACCATTACTAATGCCATTGTGTTGTGCTGGTGGTTCGGGAATTGACGGTGATATAGCTCGTACCACTCTAGCCTTTAATTCGGTACGTAAATTCCGGAAAGGAACTACAACCACTACATCTGCAATCCGACTTTCGATTCGTGGTTCCTTAGCAGGTGATTTCAATTTGGCTTCGGGTTGTCCATTTTCAGCTTGAACAACCACTTCATCGGAGGTGTCTTCAGAAAGTTTGCTAGCCTTGGCAGCAGCGGACAACTTGCGCTTCCGTACGCGCCTTCGCTTTGGTTTTGGGATATCCAGCAAGAAGATTTCGTTTGAACCATTGATCTGCTGGTCGCAGCTTTTGCGTTTCGGTGCGGTCACGATCTTAACGCTTTCCTCAGAGTCCGAATTGCTTGCCTTCTTTTGTGCCGTCACAAACCTTTTTAAAAAATATCACGTTGAGGAATTTGTCTAAGCGAATCAATTTTCTACAACGTTCTTACTTGAGTGTTACACTATCCGGCAGAATGTCGATGTGTTCCGTGTCGGGATAGTAGATACCGTGCTCGCAGCAGACAAACACCTCGGACGGAATGTGAAACAGATCGGCAACGGCTTGCTTCAATTGACCTACCGCAGTCCATTCTGGCCTACGTCCGATGCAAATCTTTCGGCGATGGTCAGAAAAGGTATAACTTAAATCTAACACGTACTTTTTCATTTTTGGGGGTTCAGCCTTAGTGGGGGAACGGAACAAACACGGACCGGCACGTTTTGGATACAACAATCGATGAAAAATTAAAATGAAACGTCACCGACGGTAAACAAAACGAAAATCGATTAAACTTTGGCGGGAAATCGACGGAGTTGGCTTAGAACTGTTATACGCTATTTAAACCATAACGGTTGAGAAAGATTTGGTAAAACTTAAAATACGCAACGAATTATTCTGTATTAAACTTTACTTTATATCTACGTAAGACGAAAAGAATAATTCAACAGCAAAACACGTGCGATACAAGGACACTTGTGACACAAAAGGTAACAGCCAAATCCGCTAATCCTCATCATCGCTGCTAACGACCATTCGTTTTCGAGATTTCTTGTTCGCATAAGTTGACGATTCCATCGAATCTGAAGAGTCCGATCGGTCACGTTTACCGGCAATGCTCGGACTGCGCTTTCTTTTACTGAACGAAGGCATCTCATCCTCATCGGAGCCCTCGGATGGCACAACACCGACCGACGGTTGGGTAGAGTTGCTTTGCAAAGCAACGTCTTCTTCCTCGATGCTCCGATCAGCTGCAGCAGGTGATGTCTCACGAGAGCTGCACAGTGTTTGCAGGAGCTCGATGCGCTGTTTCAAATCGGCCGCTTCAAATTCCTCCGGTATGCACCAAGACGCATTCTAGAGATCGAGATGTCATGAAAAATCAGATAAAGTAAAGGCAACGCATCGACCTCGCATTCGAATCAGTCACCTACCGTAGCCTCCATGCCAAGAGCGAGTAGAAACTGCCGAAATCTACCGTCCTTAAGGGCCAAAATTTGATGTTCTTCCTTCGGATAAATCGTCCTTCCTCCTCGGAGAAGGTCGCGGATTGCGCCGGAACTGCATACAAAGTCCATTGAACTGCTAACCCAGTCGATGCAAGGCTTCATGCTGTTGCCCATAAGTTTCATCATTTTCTCGGCAACCTTCTGATCAAGCACAACAGCGGGACCATCGTCGTTCCCATCATTATCATCCTCCCTCTCCTCACTATCGTAACTTTCCGAGGAGCTAGCGGTATCCCTTCTTTCCTTTCGTCGTCGGTTTGGTTTCGATGCCGCCGATCTGCGTACCTTTACTTCTGATTCATCCGCTATCAGACCCATGCGAACCATTTGCTTCACGATCGCTTGCCGGCTGAATGCTTGGCCAAATGCATCGCGTATCTTCTTAACGACATTTCGCTCAAATCGATGCTCTTCGTACAACTGCGTTAGCCTTTCGATCTGTTCTCCATTCCACGAATCCTTTTGATGTTGGTTGGCATTACTTCGCTTCGTTGGCGCTTTAAATATCAGACCCAGCTCCTTCAGCTTTTTAATAACGGCCCGACGCGTACGCGTACGATCGATCATGTTGTCCAGCAACCAATCGATAACATCTGCGGAAAACAAGAAACAAGCAAAGCGAAATGAAAAAATGAACACAACCTCAGGAGCTAAATTGAACGGTTTAATACCTTGATCGGTCTGTGGGTTCTCCTGGTTTTCCATAAACAGTCGGCGCAGTTCTTCCTCTTGCTCTTCCGACCAATTTTTTGCACTTGATCCGGCGCTAGGTAAACGAAAGTAAGAAATAGATATCGTGAGCATTCAATCCTATAAACCGCATATCGATCATAACTTACGCGCCAGCAGGACGATTGAAAACCTCATCATAACCCTCTTCCAATCCGTAGCATATTTTGGCCGATTTGTAGAACAGCAGTTCAGCGAATATCACCTCGTTATCGGGCGCCTTTTTCTGTAGCTGACGTATCACGTACAGCCCCAGCTGTTGCAAGGGGGCCGTATGCTCGGAAGGTTTTGCATGCAGCGCCCGTTGAAAGATGCGGAACAGCGATGCCTGCAGACAAGAGGGAACACTTATTAGTGGTACAGGGCTGGTGATACGCCAGTGTGCACTTTTTGCTAACTAACTTGAAACAACATGGCCGGAGTTTTATGCTGGACGGCGATACGATGTAGTATATGGATGGCAGCCTTCATAGTAGGCGTTTTGATGGTTTCCCAGTCAGACAGCACAATCACACAGTTTCGCACGACTTTTGGGTCAACCAGACTGTAAGGAGGTAAACCTTCATTATTTAACAATTTTCACAACGACTCTCATCAAAAACCTTACCGCTTTGAGAAGTCTTCGAATTTGAAATCCTTTTCGCCGTACTTTGTTCTGGCTAGAAAAAGAAAATGAGAAAAACATATGTGTTAGATTTCCAGCATAACAAGCTGAGCAAATGGTATCGTGATCACCTTCATATTCCTCCACTTCGTCTTCTTCGTCATCATCTTCTTCATCTTCGTCGCTGTGCTGAGTTTCATGGTCTGCAAAGAGATGAAAATTGATGTGAAAAATACTGCCCGGCTCAGGATTTGCTTTCTCCCCCTTTATACCTTCAGCAATGTTGGCCATAAAAATTTCCTTTAAACACATTAAATCTTCGTCCGCTGTTGCGTGCATTGAACCGAAGCAATCCTCATTTGTCCATACGGATCTGCAATGGGTTGATAGGAAAATAGATGCGCATTTGAGTTGTATGGAGTCGCAGAGTAGGTGAATTGATTTATGCTCCTACCGTGCTGCATACATGAGCTTCAAAGCATCTTCGTACTTTTCATCACGTAGCAGGCGATGAATCCGTATCATGCAATCACCCCTACAAATGGCCAAGAAAGAAGGTAAAGCGTTGGATTAGCATTCGGTTTAACGATCAAAGCCATCCGTTATTACTTTTGATCATCGATAGGTACCGAAGATGCCACATCGAAGGGAGTAGGTAGATTTTCCTCCGTGGCATGCACCTGTGGTAGAACGGCGGCTATCTTCGGTGCCATCGATAGCCAATCGAACTCGAGGCTTTCCGGTGTTATCGGTGGGCGATCCGATTTGCCAGCCTTGCGTCCTTTCTGATTTTTACGTTTTGATTTTACACGGGTCTGAACACGCACTGTTCCATCGCAGAATTTCTCCAGCAGAGAATAGAAACGATTCGCCACCTCTACCACCGATCGCAGGAAGTTTCTACAAATTTAAAGTAATTAAAATGTCAGAAAAAACTGTTTTGTAGGGTGTTATAAAAATCAGATGCTAAAGTATTACCTCGTTTGGTACGACTCGTTGTAGTTGGTCAGCAAATGTACGACCGTTTCGCGATACTCGACGGCGTAGAAAATGTTGTTTTGTAGCATTGAAAGCAGCTCTTTTGATTCGGGGTCCTCCTTGAGGCTTAAGGCTCGCAGATTGCACAGCATCTCATCGTATGTCTGCCATAAAGGATAGCATTTTTACCGAAACCATTTCATTTAATTACAGGCAACCCTTTTTACATGTATTTACCTGTACGGCATTATGAAGCCGCTTCGACCAAATGCTCTTGCGAGTTTTATCGCAGGTAATACTGCTGTTGTAACTTTCAATCCTGCTGATAATCCAGTGAAACGTATTCATACTCAATGCTTCGCTGGAGAGTGACAGTGAAAGAAAAAAAAAAAACGATCGTATTAAGACACTCTAGAAGATTTCTATACAGAAACTGGCCTTTGACACTTACCCTATTAGCTCTATGTTCATTCCATTCATTCGATTAAAGGCCATAAAAAAGCGGATCGCCCACAGCAGATACGTATCGTCGTGAAAGTCCGAAGACAACTGATCCGCTGACCCCAGGTACCGCTTGGCCTGTCGAACGATGTTGTTGAAAAGATTCAAAATTTCTACGCAGTACTGCCGCAGGCACATACGAACGGAGAGAATGCTCTTCCGCTCCACCTCGTCCACGGTGCGCGTCAAGCGGGCCGATTTCTTCGCCCGCTCCTTCTCGATGCCCAGGTCAGCGTGAATGATTTTCGACAGCGACTGGTGTGCGATGGCCGCATTGTCGGAGATTGACTTCACACTTCCCGACATGTACGTTCCCCGGAAACGAGAATGACGAGGCGGCAGCGGTAGCTTGGCCGTCTTGGGCTGCTGCAATGCTTCTAACAGCTTCACTTCGTCTTCTTGCTTTTCTGAAGCAATACGTTGCATCGTGGCGTTCACGAGGTTGGCCGGCTGCTGCTCCCGAAACACAAGATAAATAATCTCGAGGGCGTGCATAAAGTACTGTTGCTCCGATGAGGAACCAAGGATGTACGAGACGATGTTAATCGTGCACGTTTGATCCAGGGCCCACACCAATCGATCGTGCAGACTATCCTCGTTATCCAGCTGCTTTTCCTTTTCCACGTTCGCCGGCACTTGGAGGATGTTACGGGCAAGCATCAGTATCCGTTCCACCGTGATGGCTTGAGCTTCGCTTCGCTCCAGGGATTTCTGTGGACAAAGCAAAACGAGATAGTAAGCATGTCGCAGTTCTGTGTAATGAAGTTCGGTTTTGATACATACGATTCGCAGAATGCTTTGCATTTTTTCACCCAACACTGACCAAACGGCATTCACCGTAAACGCTTCCTTGTAGCCCTCGGCGATCTCCATGAGCTGCAGCATCTTTTTTCGGTCGGAGGCATTCTTGGGATGATTTTCCTTGTAGATCAGATCGGTGGGGAAGGTCAGGTTGACCAGCAACCGTAACACCACATCGGCAACGTCCGGTTCGTGGAAGCTATGCAACAGGAACGGCAGCAGATCCGTCTGCACCAAACGTTTCTCGCCAATGTAGCGCCGAAACTCGTGATCTGGACCGTCATTTCTTAGGATCCAAATCAGGTGCTTCAATCCGTCGATGGCCTGTGGATCGGGATAGTACTTTTCGATATCGCCATAGCCCAGCGAGGTGGAAATGGCATCAATCGTGTGCAAACCGATAACCATCTTTTCATTCACTCCGTATTCTTGGACCGATTAGCTGTAATTTGTTCGTTCCCTTCGGTAGCTAAAAAGGTTATCTGTAGGAGATCTTGCCGTGATGATGACTGGAAAGAGTATTCTATCGTCAATGCAACAGATCCTTGCAGAACCTTATTAAACTCACCTAGTCCTCGGCCGCAGTTTCTGTGCTCTCGAGGGTAATTAAGAGTAGGTTGATAGCTTCCTGCAGTAAAGGATAGTTTTTAAGTAAAGGAAAGGATAAGCTAGAATCCTTTTTCGTGTTTTGTAGTTCGCAGAAAAATGTTTTGTTCAAATCGCGCCCTTTTTAACGTCAACGAGAGGGATATTTCGAACTGTTATACTGTTGTGCTAAAATTTCCCAAAAATAGTTCGGGACTTTTTTGGTAAAATATTTAAATCGAACGTTAATCGTCAATTATTTGGCGGTTCTTTCTTTTAGAGAAAAAAAACAGTGGTTTGTTCATTTTTCGAAATATATTACCACTGCGGCGACGGCTAAACCACTCGTGTTCACTTACGTACACTTACAAGTTTTGATAATCTTTTGTTAGCTCTACGAGTCTCTAGGAAAGTTTAACATACGATCGCATTTTGAGCTGCGTTCAGAATTAAGGCAAAGTTTAAACATGCTCAGATGTTCTAGGGGAATCATCACAAAATCAATTGCTATGCATATACCGCGAAACCGAAAACCGTAGGGAGAATCTTTAGCTGGAGTGACCTTCGAAGAATAAGACCTTTAGCCTAAAGTCACATACACTGCTTGGGTGGTGGTCAGTGTAATTTGCGCGTTTCGTAGACAAAATGTGCGTTTGCAAAGGGTGTGCTTTAAGACGAAAATACAGGACCATCGCGCTTCCCTTTCCTTTGTGCGTCTCGCTAAAGGGGAATTGAATCGCTTTCATCACCAAAAACCCAATCAAAACCTACGACTAGATCGACACAGGTTTAATTGTGGAACTTGTTGTAGTAGTTCGATAAACAATCGTTGATGAATTTGCACACCGTGTAAATGTACTGCTGCGGGTGTCGTATGTAGTGCTTGACGTGTTCCGACCGGTCAAAGCATACCATACGCACGTCCACCCCACACCGGCTTCGATAATTGGCAAATTTTTCTATGTCCTGCAATGAAAAGACCGGTGCATGGAATGATTGTTCAAAGAGAGCCAAATTTCCTGTCTTTGCTACTTACGGTGTATGGTATTAACCGATCCTCTTTGGAGTAAAGAAATAGCTGGGGCCATGCGTTGCTTTCGTATTTGAGATTGTTTGAGGGATTAGTTTGTACTTCATAGCCGCGAGGCCTAACAAAATTCAAGACGTAGTTCAAGGCGTCCTGGAAAAGGATTAATCGTTATCGAAGAAAAACCTTCGATCCTTCAGACTCACTTCAAATGTCCATAGAATAATTGCAGCGATGGCCATCAGTGCCGATAAGAGTCGGTTGCAACGGCGCTCCTTGCCGTAGATAGCTGCTATCGCCCGATAGAGACCCACGATCCGCCGATCTCCCGGAGCGGAATCGAATATCATGCCGCAAATGTTGATCGGCGATTTGGAGCGCCTCAGTGCCACGGCAATATGCTGATACAGGAAAGCGCCACCATTGGAAAACACGTGGAATATCAGCGGATGGCTGTCGAAGTTCATGTCGTAAATCAGTTTCAATATTTTCTCCCCAATCTGGTGCATGGCGGCTCGTTTCCAGAACAAATTTTCCACCGGTGCCGTGTAGCGGATCGTAATAAGACTGAAACAATAATGTAAACATCACTTAATGCGCTGGTACTCCTCTTGAAACAAGAGGACGGCGCTTTCCGCTGCCCTCGTAACTTACCCACGATCTTCGTAGATCTTGGAGTACTTCATCAGGTACTTGTCCTGGCAGCCGGCCCAGCCAAGCAGCAGCACTATCGGCACGTTCGTCTCGTTGCACACGAACACGTAGTCACTTTCGGCTGTTTGTGTGTCGCTCCGGAAGTTGGGGGAAGGAAATTTGATAAAATATTCTAGTGTATCGTCGAGCGGATATTCCGATTCCATCCGTGTGCCGTAAGTTGCCGACATGGTAGTTGCCTGCTGCTGCTGCTGCTGCTGCTGTGCGTTATATGTGCGTAGGCGTAACTTGAAGGGGGCCCGGAAAAGCAAGCTGCTTGGAATCGCGACACAGTTTTCCCCCCTTTTTTAAACGCAAAGCAAGCACTCCAGCGGTTCAGTAATGGGCACTATGCACTCCCCTTCCCAACGGGCACCAGCGATGGGCAAGCTAGAAACACATTATTGCTTATTGCACGGCTTTTCGGCACCGCACGGGTCCTCCACGGTCCAGCTGACTTTTCCAGGGAAGCACAATATTCTGGAAAATTAATTTCACACGCACACGCGCACACACGTACACTAACGGCATCTTGACATGTGCTCAGGAGGGTGGTAGTGGGCCATGTTTCGGGTTTCCATGGCACGTACCTGGCGATGGTGGAGCATGCGCAGCAAACGTTCACTACCGGCATCGGCTGCTCTGTGCCGGGAGGTTAATAAAATCGTCGTCCCGGTGCGTATAATCATGTGTTGCTGAAGAAAGATTTAATGATGTTTGGTCCGGATCCTTTTAAATGCTTTCTTTCCTTTAGGGTTGTTCAAATACCGTCCACTGACCGACGGGATATTATATTTGATTTTTTTATTATCTTGGACAGAACAAAAAGAAAGAGCGAGGATTACAAAATTCGTTTTCCGGTAATCCATTTTTGAAAAACTGTTCGAAGCAACGGTCTCGTGTGTTATACTGTCACAATCTCGCGCCATTTTTGTGAACCGGCACCTGAAAAACACAGCCAGAAGCAAAAAAACTTTTTGGAACGCGATCTAGCACGCTGGGTTTTTCTGTTCACGCCCTTTTTCTCCGTAATTATTCGTGTGTTCGTTCTTGAAACCATTTGTCCCGTGGAAAGTGTTAAAGGATCGCTTTTGCTTTAGCAGGCAAACGACGTTCAAGAGTCGAGCTGCAGTTCTGCCGCTGCGCTTTAACGCTTTTCAGAGGAGTAGGAGTCACCGGCGTTCGTTTCCGTTCTTTCGAGCTTGACTCTGATCGGTGGACTGCCAGGGTTCCGTTTCGCCGTATCTACGCATATTGCCGGGTTCTGGTGGCTATGGAACAGCAACCGAAGAAGCGTGGACGACCAGCAAAAGCAAGCAAGGAAAACGACCCGTTGGCAACTATTGAACAGATCACCGCGAACATGGAGCCGCTCGTTGCCAAACCGAAGGGTAACACCGCACGCAAAAAGCCGGCCGACGCCGTGAAGCAAAGCCCTGAATCAATCAAAGACGCCGTCGCAGATGTTACAGAGTCGATTGTGGCGAACGGGGAGGAGAAACCAGCAGTGAAAGCTGGCGGTCGTGCCAAGAAGGAAAAAGTGACGAAGGCGGAGGTGGCCAAGGAACCAAAAGGAAAACGTGTGACGGAGAAAAAATCGAAAGGAAAGGGAAAGGCTGCGGCAGAAGAAACGCCGGAAGAGGTTGAGCAGGCTCCGGCCGTGTTGCAGGAGGTTCCGTTAGCAGAGGTCGAAAAGAAGGTTCTTGGGAAGGCTGCTAAAGCCGTTAAAGCTGCTGCTGAACCAAAGGAACCCACCGTCGCTAAAACTGGCCGTTCCAAAAATGAGAAAAACGCCAAGCCTGCTCCAGAGACGAAAAACGATTCACCAAAAAAAGCCGAAAAGAAACCTGCTGCAGCTAAGCGGGGAAAGAATGCAAAAGAGAAAACCGCCGAACCAGCAGCGTTGGCCACCGAAGAGAAGATCGCGGAGGACGCTAACATTCCCGACGTGACCACCAAGAAAGGTCGCGGAAAAGCTAAGGGTGAGTACCGCACTGTGAGTTTTGATTTTTGGCCAGTTTATTGATCGTAGAACAAATGCTCTTTGCACACAGCGATCCCTGAAGGTGAAGCAACCGATGAACTTGTAACGAAGCGCAAACCCAAGGGAAAAGATATATCTCCAGTGGAAACAGCAGAGCCAGTAGAACCGGTTGCTCCTACTAAAGCGGTAGCCAAACTCATCGGCCGTGGCAAGAAAAAGGCGGAACCGGAGGCAAATGACGATGGTATGCACACAATTCTCTAAAGGGGGATTCTCCCTGCCTTCAATTAGTAGTGGCTTTTTTTACTGCTTCTAAAAGTTAGTAGAAATCTTTTTAATTCTTATTTCTGTATCGACATTCCCCTCCACTGTCTTTACGATCAAGGACTTCGTACTTATCACTGAAGATGAAGAATTTACCGAAGCATGACGATAAGACGTGTTTATATTTTTCTTTTCGCCGTTTTTTTTCATTTCATCTCTATTCCTCCTGGCATCACTTCGCCAGCCCCGAGCGCGGCTAAATCACCAAGAGTGACGGGTAAAGGGAAGCGCGGTGCTGCCTCTAAGATGGTCGATGGTAATAATGCTTCAACAACTCTTTTGACCTGCTAAGCTCAACGCTGCTTACGCTGTACCCTGTCACTTAATAATCTCTACAATTGCAACTAGCAGACTTATTTTATAATCACTAGAACTGCTTGTTCTATTCGTTTCCTTATTTTCACCAATCTTAACATCTGACTAATACTTCTTTATGTACTTTAAAATAAACATTGTTCATTGGCTAGCTGTTTGTAGAATGAACGATGATTTCGTTTGAAATTAATTGAATTTACTGCATGCCTTATTACGCATCTCATGCTGGAAAACATTTTCACTGAGTTGCAAGCACATGCTTTCAGTCTCTGTGCAGTTCTGTACTAACGCATTTTGCATTAACTATAAGTTAAGCTACAATCGATATAAATCTGTTATGTTGTACGTGTACGCGTAGCTGTCCCCGTCGGCGAGGATCCAGCTGGAGCAGAGGTTGGTGCGGAGGAGAAGAAAGCCGAAACTAAAGAAAGCCCAACGGCGAGAGGTAAAGGAAACGTACTTTCAAACTTTATACGCAAAAGTACGTAAGCTCGCCTCAGTTTAGACCATTGGCAATCAACTGAATGTCGTTACCATCCTTCACAGTTACCCAACGAAAGCGGCGCAAGATAGAGTCCGAGGAGGAAGCGGAAGTGGAAGAACCAGCAGCAGCACCGAAGGCGACAGCAAAGAAAGGCAAGAAGGCAGCAACGGCGGCCCCAAAAATGAACAAATATGCCACGGACTATAGCGCGCTCAGCTTTACACCTGAGCGCCCGGAAGTGCTGTGGAACTACAAAATTTCCAGCTGGAATGTCGCTGGTTTGCGCAGCTGGGTTGGCAAAGGAGGGTTGGATTTCATTGAGCATGAGCAACCGGATATCCTGTGCCTGCAGGAGACGAAGTGTACTGAGGATCAGCTGCCGGATGAGGCACGTCATATCAAGGGCTACCATCCGTACTGGTTGTGCAAGCCCGGGGGCTATGCAGGCGTAGCAATTTACTCGCGCAAAATGCCGATCCACGTATCGTATGGGTTGGGTGACGAAGAACAGGATCAGGACGGTCGGTTGCTGACAGCGGAGTATGAAAAGTTCTACCTCGTGTGCGTGTACGTACCGAACGCTGGCAACAAGCTGGTCACTCTGCCAAAGCGGATGCGTTGGGATGAAAAGTTCCATCAGTATCTGCAGGAGCTTGATAGCAAAAAGCCAGTCATACTCTGCGGTGATATGAATGTGGCGCACGAGGAGATCGATTTGGCGAATCCAAAGACCAACAAGAAGAATGCCGGATTCACGCAGGAGGAACGGGACGGTTTGAGCAAATTGCTTTCGTTCGGCTTTGTCGACACATTCCGCCAGCTGTATCCGGATCGCAAAGCCGCCTACAGTTTCTGGACGTACATGGGTGGTGCTAGGGCTAAAAACGTTGGCTGGCGGCTGGACTATTTCATCGTTTCCCAGCGATTCGCGGACAAAGTGACCGACAACGTAATGCGATCGAAGGTTTATGGTAGCGATCACTGTCCAGTTACCCTGTTTTTAAACCTCTAAACACGTCGCTCGGGAGGGGATTCTGTGCTTTGTGTTATGAAAGTATTTTATGTTGTGTTTTTATTGTGCTAGACTACTGGCAGTTTATGGTACTCCCATACATTTATATATATACGATTTTTTGTTGCAAAAACTCAACCTTTTTTCTGCTACGTTTGAATTCGTTTGTAAATCTCCTCGGCGAGAGATAGATAAGTACTTTTGAGATGAGTCTCATAATAGCTTACTTGAAGGTGTTTAGCCGCTTCGCATAGTTTACTCAACTCTGACGAAATGATTAGTGCCCCCCAGCGGTGCGAGACTTGCATAATTATTTCTCATTCCGTTTTTTCTAGCTACTCTGGGTTTTTACGAAATAAAACTATATTTTAACCATACATGATCTTACACTTGCTTCAGATAT